>NC_045802.1:36706458-36828115 GCF_009873245.2 Balaenoptera musculus
TTAAATCCAACTGCTGACTAAAGTAGAAAGATAAATTTTCCAGACACAAAGGGTAAATATTTCCATTTCAAGCTGATTCATGTTCATAATATTAATTTTCTAATTAATGAATTCCAATTGCTTGCTAACCCTTTTACATGAATCATTTATCACTAGTGATGGAAAAATTCCAGACTACAAAAGGATAAAAAATTATTAAATTATTAAGAATCAGAAAAAATATATCCCACTTACTGGTTCATTCTAAGAGAAAAAAGTGTTCATGAGCAGCCATTTTTTTAATTATTGTTTTATTTGAGCTAACTGTAAATTCACAGGCAGTTGTAAGAAATGATACAGAAAAATCTGAGTACCCTTCAGTTTTCCCCAAAGGAAGTGTCCTGCATAACTGTGGTGTAGAATCACTGCCAGGAAATTGACACAAGAAATTGACACAGGAAATTGATACAACCTACCAAACTTATTCAGATTTCATCAGTTTTACATGCACCTGTGTGTGTGTGTGTGTGTGCGTGTGCACCCATGAGCTTAATTCTATTCAATTTTGTCACAGGTATAGAGTCATTTAACCACCATCACAGTACAGAAGAGGAAAAAGTTTTCCATGAGCCTCTTTGTATTCCTGGCTGGGTCTGAAAATTTAACAGACAAAGACAGATTAACAGGAGAAAAGCACACAAACTTTAAATTTTTATATGTACATGGGAGCCTTAATTAGAGAATGAAGACCTGAAGAAGTAACTTTTACATGTTTTAGACCAAAAACAATAAATCTGTGACGAGGCAAAGGGGTTTGGGCTGGGAGTAGTAAATAATGAAGAAGTAACTAGGAAGACAAGGGTTAGTTCAACAAGGTCTATTTGCATAGATTTCTCAAGCCCTAGTTCCCTGTCTCTGGTGATAAGAATATCTCCTTTATCTCTGGTCCAGAAGGATACCTATCACATGGGAGATTTATCTCCTGATTTTAGGGAAGAAGGGCAGGGGGAGGTCAGAATAACCTTTCTGGTTTTGCCGTTTTCTCAAACAGCTTCGGCTAAGATACAGTATTCAATATGCCAAGGTGCTGTATTGTGGGGTAGTGGGCCCTGAAGCCCATCCATAGTCAAGATACATAACAATCCCATCAGCACAAGTATCCCACCATGGTCACACACCCCTCCACCTGTGCTCTTGCCGTCTTCCTAATCCCTGGCAACCACAATATGTTTTCCATATTTATAATGTCATTTCAAGAATGTTTTATAAATAGAATCACATAGTGTATGAACTTTTGACAGTGACTTGTTTTCTCCACTCAGCATAATTGTCTTGAGAGGAATTCATGTAGTTGTATGTATCACTAATTTGTTCATTTTTATTGTTGAGTAATTTTCCATGGTATGGATGTGTCTAATCATTCACCTATCAAAGGACATCTGGGTTTTTTACAGCTTGTGGCTAGTATAAATAAAGCTGCTATAAATATGTGTGTACATGTTTTTGTATGAACATATGTTTTCTATTTCTCTGGGATAAATGTTCATGAATACAACTGTTGGGGCATTGCCTAAGTGCCACAAAACTCTTTCCCAGAATGGTTGTATTACTTATATTCCCACCTGCAATATATGAATGATCTAGTATCTTTGCATTCTCACCAGCATTTGATATTATCACTGTTTTTAATTTTAGCTATTGTGATAAATGTGTAGGGATATCTAATAATTGTGGCTTTAAGTTTGTATTTACCTAATGGTTAGTGATGTTGAATATCCTTTCATGTGATTATTTATCATTTTTATATATTCTTTTCAGTTGGATGTCTATTTATGTCTTTTGTTTTTTAATTGGATTGCTTGTTTTATACTTGAGTTTTGAGAGTTTTAATATATTCAATATAAATATAATTCAAGAATATATTTTAAGAGTTTTTAATATATGTATAGATACAAGGCCTTTCTTGGATATGGGGTTTGCAAATATTTTCTCCAGGTCTGTAAATTGTCTTCTCATCCTCTTAACAGGGTCTTTCACAGAGCAAAACTTGGTCTTTCTAAAAAAAATTTTGATGAGATCAACTTTATCAGTTTTTCTTTTCATAGATCATGTTTTTGGTGAAAAGTCTAAGGACTCTTTGCCTAGCCCTAAAGTCTCAAAGATTTTCTCCTATATATTTTTTTCTAAAAGTTTTGTAGTTTACATTTAAGCCCATGATTGATTCTTAGTTGATTTTTGTATAAAGTATGAAGTTTAGGTTGAGGTTCATATTTTTGTCTTCGGATGTATAATGGCTCCAGCAACATTTATTGAAAAAACTGTTCTTACTTCACTGAATGGTTTTGTACCTTTGTCAAAAATGAGGTAGGAGTAGTTGTGAGGGTCTATTTCTGGGTTCTCTATTCTGTTGCATTGATCTATATATCTATTCTCCTGCCAATGCCACACTATCTTGATTACTGGCATACAGATTTTTTGCAAACCTTAAAAAATGTAAAATTTCCAACATTTTTTCCTCAAGCAATATAACACAGTTTTTACCTCAACAACAAAGAGGACAGTCTGCTAGAACTTCATATCTATCACTGGGGCAGGATTGATTGGCTAGGTACAAAAAGGAAAGAAGGAATCACTTAGGGACTTCCCCGTTGGTCCCGTGCTTAAGACACCACCCTCTCAATGAAGGGGGCCTGGGTTCAATCCCTGGTCAGGGAACTAGATCCTTAATGCTGCAACTACAAGAGCCTGCATGCCACAACTAAAGAGCCCACGTGCTGCAACTAAAGATCCTGAGTGCTGCAATGAAGACCCTGCACAGCCAAATAAATAAATTTTTTTTTAAAAAGGAAGGAATCACTTAAAATTTAGAGAAAGATAATTAGCAGAGTTCTTCCTTCACTTAGAAAAGGATTGAGATTCCTGATAACTCTGGGAATCCTTTCCCTATTCCTTCCTAACTCTTTGGTGCACTCATTTATCCACAATACTTTATCTTCTCTATTTTTACAGATGAAGACATTGAAACTCTTTTTACAGATGAAGACAGAATATGATAGGACCAATGTCATCCTAGGAAGCTAGTTTGGCTTGGTCTCAGAGTTCATAATTTTATCCACTATATGACTGCCTCTGCTATGTCAGATTCCAGTGCTACTCAGATCAACAACTCTCACATCCACTTGAAAGATTTTTGAAAGTCTAAATTATTGTCTACTGGTTGTGGTCCAAAACAATCATCATATGGAAAGTGGTTTTGTTAATTTAGTCATAAAAAATTTATTGTGTATTTACATACATGCCCTGCTGCTCCAATATGGAACCTACATTTTGTGGGAGAGGAAGACAATATATATATATATATAATTTGTTTAATAAATATATGTTTGTTTCTATATATATATATAGAAATATATATATTTCTCCAAATCCTCTATTTACAATTCTAAACTCCAAGAGGCCTGAAAGCCAAAGATATAAATTTTTATAACTTATCTCATGACAATAGCTCCCTTGAACTGACATGAAGCTATCTACAGTCTTTATTTATCCTACTAGAAATTAATATTAATGAATTTCATTATGAGATGGTGGCCCAGACCACCATCTGGGCATTAGGGTGAGGGGTATTAGGGTGTTGCAAATATACAGTAAAAACCACACACTTTCTTTCTAAAATTAATTGTTCTCAAATATTTTTGCTAAGGAAATATAAACATGTATTATTAAATTCAGGTGGAATAGGTGCTGTAACAAAAAACAGAGTAATGAAGGATGAGAGTACTCTCTTAAATAAGGTGCCAGGCAATGTCTGCCTGAGGAACTGACACTTGAGTGAGATGCAGGGGTGGGCAAGCCATGGAGAAGGAGCCTCCAGGTGAGGAGCCAGTGCAGGAGACAGATTTGAAGTTGCACACAGGCTGTATGCCTTTAATCAAGAAGCAAACTTTATCGAGGTGTTTCCACTCCCCCTTCTTTCCACTAATTACCTGTATGTTATTTAAAAGTCATTTCTGTATCACAGCTGAAATCTCTAAAACGGTTTGGTTGTGGGTTGCAAACACACTACTGTCATCTTTTAGGTTTCAAGACATTGATGTAGCTTCTTTGTAAACAGCAAGAGAAGAATTCTGATTCTTCATAAAATAAGACAGTGATGATATTGACACATGGGTATGCTGAGCTAGAATATATAAAATAACACCTCAATACATGATTCGAAGTCCTTTGACAAAAATGATAATTTTAAAATGTAATACTGTATTATAGTTTTTTAATTCAGGGAACATTCTTTAGATAAATCAAGGTTATTGTTCAAAACTATTGAATTAGCATTTTTCTTTTCCTTTTGTTAAATCATTTTCATGGCTAGTATTTTCTAAAAGGCAGATTTCTACTAAATCAATGAAGTTTGCTTGACACTTTTCTGCATTAGTTAACCAGTTGCTTTTCATAGGATGCTCAGGTCCTTAATAAAGATAGAGATTTGTAGTCCCTTATTAAATCAACACAAATCTGGGAAGGATAAATTATTATTTAATATACAATCCAGGTGGATTTAATGGAGAAGGATCTAATCAATTAAAATTCTATTCTGGAGACAGAATAATTCATTGACCACAAAGTGTGATCTCTGATGCATCTATAGTTTTGCCTGCTTTATTCAAATGTTAATGCAAGAACCTGCTGCTTTCCTATTGAGAAATGGAATATGTCCTGCCATATCAGTAAACAAAGGATGCCACAGTCATCAGCACTTGCAACCCTCCAATGTGAGCCAGTGAGCCCTGGAAACTCAGGAAGGAAAAACACCTGCCATCAGCAGCCATCAGATTGCAGCCACTCCTTACACAAGCCCTGAGGAAACTCAGGATGTGAAAACACAGGATACTGGCCCCAGATAGCTGAGGTGCAGATCAAAGGAATGATTTCAGTGAGCCCAGACTCTCGCATCTTCCCATACATAGAAAAGCTCAAAATTCCTTAACTTGGGATACATGGTTTTCCTTAATTAACAATAACCTTTCGATGTTTCCGACTACCTGCTCTTTGTTACAAAACGTCTATATAACCTGGCTCCCCGTCTCGCCTCCTTGGAGCAGTTCTCTCAGGGTTACTTGAAATGCTGCCTCCCAGGCTTGAAGTCCTAAAAATTCCTGCCAAATAAAACATAACTCTCAACTTTTAGGTTGTGAATAATTTTTTAAGTCCACAGTTATGGCAACTGAAGAAGGGACCAGAGCAGATACCTCTCCTTCTCCTGAACTCTACGAGGATCCAGAGCCTTGGTATCAGCAGAGGCCTTTTGTGCCCATCTGCCTCCTCGGCCAGTCCAGACGAATTTGGTGAGTCTCTCCTGGTTCTAGGATCTCACATTATTGGTTGATGATCCTAAGTGTTATCCAGTGAGGGAATAGGTTATCCTTGAAACTTGGTTTCCAGAAGAGGTACCTGGGTAATCCTCAGTCAAAGGCCTGAGAAGATTTTGCTCGAGTGGGTTATCCTCAGTGTAAAAGACACTGGGAAGACAGACTCAGTTAGGATACTGAGTAGTTATCCTCAGTTTAGAGACTGGGAAAACTTTGCTCAGTTAAACACTGAGTAAGATGGAATTGACTTATTAGGGAGAAGACCGTACTGTCATTTTTCCTTGAATTGGCTACCTTAATAGAGTTTGTCGAAATAAAAACTAAAATATTATGAGACCTTCTGAGCTCCGAAGAAGGGACTCTTTCCTCCTGGCTGGCAATGGCTTTCTCAGACAACTGAGAAACTTGCAGGAGTGGTGGAGGTGAGACCTCATGCTGTGCAGCTGTCCCTATAGAGAAACCCACTCATTTAATTAACAACCTGCTCAGCCGGGTACACATAACAACTGGCCATTCCACGAGCTGAGCACCTGTGGTAGTCTTATACACCACTGGGAGAGCCCAAGACACATAAGAGGGGGCTGAAACAACTCTGGGGCAAAATCTAGAGTAGTTAAGCTCTCAAGCAGCACCCTGGCCCACCACACGATCGTCACTAGCAATTTTATTTTGACAAACAGAATGGAAATAAAGGTTTCAAAATTTAAAAAAGAACGACAGATTGCCAGCCTCCAACTAATACCGCAGCCAAGTTAATGTACGTACAAAACTCACAAGTATTTACTTACTTGGAAATTTCACCCTAAAAATGAGGGGGCTCCTTTATGGCATATGTAACTAAGTTAAATTGAGGTTAAAAAGCCTACTTGGTAAAAACATCCTTCCAGAATTACGACTTTAAACAAAGGCGTTCTAAGGGGAAACATGCATTTCTCTGTGTCTTTTGAGATGTAAGTGTTCTACCTGATCTTTGTAGGACATTCTGTGTGAATGTGCGTGTACATGTTTTGAAAACTTGACCTCTGTCATACTATTTTTGAGAGTAAACTCTCTGGATTTTACTTACGGGGCATCCTCCCCTACTCTCTTATGGGGAAAACACTTGCGTCTTAGTGGTTTGAATCACTATTAATATATATATTTTATTAATAGCTAAATGATGGATCCTTTTAAAATTGGGGAAACTAACAAATTGGTGAATCTAGAGCACTCTCATAAACAGCTGTTTTATTGGTACCTATAAAAACAAAAGCCAAATTAAAGGTGGAACAATTATATCTAATGATTAACCTAAGGATGTCTTTAATTTAAAATGGGAAAACTGGTCTGGGAAGCTTCATTTGGGGTCTTTGTGTCCCCTCAATGGGTCTTATAGATGCTAATAAAGCATTAGAATAATTAATGTTAACAGGAAAAATCCTGTAAGGAAAGTCTAGATACTATATCCAACAAGGTAGAAATTTTGAAAGGAATTATCTCAAATGAATAAAGAAATCTGTAGATGGTTATTTAAAATGGGATAAATAAAATGGACATTTATATGATTAAAACACAAGGTTTTGATATTACTACACTACCTAAGGTTAAATGGACCAGAAGGGACTCCCTACTGGTCCTCAATATTAAAAGCCAAACAAGTCCATTCTATTTACCCAGTTTTAAAATATATTTAAGAGGCTGAAAAATAAAATTTACACTGTGATACTGACCAGCAATTATTTGGGGCAACAGTTAGGCAAAATGGTCTGAGTTCTTGGCTCAACCCTACTCTGGGGATCCCAGAGCCTTTTATATAAAAATAGATAAAATGGACAGGGAACAAATAGAAAAACTTTTAGAACTCCTCCTGTAAGATAAAAGCTTGTTGATTGGATCCTAATAAAAGCTAAAGTTAAAGGTATACAATTTGACAGAATTGAGATGAAAGTGTATAAAATTGGTATATTTAAATGGGCTTTATATAAGATGGTTACATCCCTTTTTTTAAATTATATTGTGGGGTAGGCATGTTTCACTGGGGAATGCTTCCCCTCCGTGGTATTAGAAGACAAAGCTCCTCAGAAAATATTAAACATACTAAAGGAAACCAATAGTGTTACCTGAGCCATACTAATAAGTAAAAACTGGGAACTAACATTCAATGGCTAATAAAAATAAAAATAGTGATTTTGCTCTGAGCTTAACTTGTGAACTCAAAATGAAGGTCTTTGCTGAATGCCTTATACAAACCTTTGAAGGCATGATAAATTAAACTCTAAAGTTCCAGAACATAGAACTCATAAAATAAATTTCAGTTTAGTAAGAAATCGTGTCACTGATAAAATCTTTTAGTATCATTTAGGTGACAGAAATATTCTTTGGGGAACTTAAAGCAACTGTCTTTCTCGTACAGATCTCTACAAACCAGAATGTAAATAAGGCCACAGGGACCTGGCACTGGGCCTAATTAGCTCAATCAGGCAAGACACGAAACCAAGGGGAAAAATGGCAGTTTTAAAATTCGAACCACTGGGAATGCTCCCTCAGGCAAACTTTGCAAATAGCAAAGCCTTAGTCATCTAAATAAGGAACTTTAATGTATTCCAACTGTTGTTTGTAAACTAATAAGTTTATATTGTGATACCTGATTCATATCTAAGTTTTTAAGTGAAGCCGTGAGATCTCTAGTTGTGCCTGTTTATATTACATGTCTGTGTACACATTATACATATGAGATATCTCTACCTCTGGAAATTATTATCAAAATTGAATTTATAAATAGCTCTATTTAATATAAAAGAAAGCACTTACAAATAAAGAAACCAGCCAAAATGACTTTCAGATTCACGTGAACTGAGAAATATTAAGTTGATACCTGGTATTAAAGTTTAACTTGGTTGATCTAATGAATATAGACATGCTGTTAGAGTCATCAACATGAAGTGTAATACTTTACAGTACCGAGGCTTGATAGAAGTCAAATAAGACCTTAGTATACCTGTTGCAAGGAAAATAATTTCATATGATGAGACTTTAAATGTAAATGAGATAAGAACTTTTGGGTAAACTGTTTAAAAATAATTATATTTTAGAAATGATCTTTCCAAGTATTTGGTGACTTAAAGTTCTAGAGTTGTACTAATTTTAAGTGATGAAAGGTTTTTAAATACCTAGATAAATTTCCAAAAAAGAATAAGATACTGAGACATCAGTTCCTAAATAGAGAAACTAAAGGCATCTAGGACTATTAGTGAAAATGTTTGGTGCCACCCTGAGATGTTCTCTATAAGAAAACAAATGTTTTTAGAAATTATCACTGATATTTATGTTCACCAATCTACAGAATGCTAATGTAAAAGACAGTTCATAATTGCTTACTTCTTAACTTTCACTAAAAATTAAGGTTTTTAAGAGTTGAGGATTATAATTTAAACATGTAATTAAAACTAATAGGAATAATAATGAAACATTTCAATGTACAGTAGGAAAGTAGTATGTGTATTTTCAGTAGAAAAAGGTATGAGGAATGGAGTTACATTTTATTGAGGGAAAAGAAAGAAAGTACGTCTTAGAACTGGTTGGTTTATTTGGACTGGATCTAAAATTAACTTGTAAGGAAACAAGTCAGTTTTGCTAGCTAGACTAGGAGAATATTTCTTCATTTTTGTGATTTCATAATTCTCTTTTGATCCTGTGTGATGACATGATCACAGAGTGCTCTTGCTTGTGCCTTACTCCATCATACCCAGTGGCCTTGTTTGATGACCACTGTGTTGTTTAAAATGGTTTCTGGGGACTTCCCTGGTGGTGCAGTGGTTAAGAATCTGCCTGTCAATGCAGGGGACATGGGTTTGAGCCCTGGTCCGGGAAGAAAGAAAGAGAGAAAGAGAGGCAGAGAGAGAGAGAAAGAAAGAAAGAAAGAAAGAAAGAGAGAAAGAGAGGCAGAAAGAAAGAAATAGAAAGAAAGAGAGAAAGAAAGAAAGGAAGGAAGGAAGGAAGGAAGGAAGGAAGGAAGGAAGGAAGGAAGGAAGGAAGGAAGGAAGGAAGGAAGGAAAGAAGGAAGGAAGGAAGGAAGAGAGAGAGGAAGGGAAGGGAAGGGAAGAGAAAGGGAAGAAGAGAAAAGAGAAAGAATTCTCTGGTGCTGATTGACACCATCCAACTATGGTAGATTATTAACCCATATCCGTCTATCCCATCTCCCACCATTAGTGTTTCTCCAAATTACTTCCAGGTGTTTCTAGAGGGGCTTCATACATGGCCACAAGCAAGTCCTCTTAGCATTCAGTGTCTCCTGAGCTCTGCCTTGCTGCGCTTTGCTATAGTTTCACCCGCTGAAGGCTCTGATGCATTATCTAAAGGCATGGCCTCTGGAAGATGGATCTATTGCTGGAGATGGTGCCTCTGGCTATTAATAACCCCTTCCCACCAAGTTGTACTCTAGCAGAGCCTTACAGTACTGACAGTCCTGTACTAAAGTGGGTTAATTATTTCTTGCCACCTTTTCACTTGACCTTAGAAAATGTCTCTTTGAACACCCTAAATTTCACAGAGACTTATGAGTAAACACTTCCTTTATTGCATCCTTGCATACAGACTTCGTTTCTTTTTGATGTAATTCATAAGAATCAGAAAGAAAAAACAAAACAAAGCAAAATTGTGTATATTAGTTTTCTAAGGCTGCAATAATAAAATACCATAGACTGGGTGGCTTAACAACAGAAATTAATTTTCTCACAGTTCTGGAGGCCAGAAGTCCAAGATCAAGGTGCTGTCAGGGTTGGCTTCTTCTGAGGCCTCTCGGTCTTGTACATAGGCTGTCTTCCTGTTCACATGGTGTTCTTCCTCTGTGTATCCATGTCTCATTTTTTTATAAGGACAGCAGTCATATTGGATTAGGGTCCACCCTAATGACCCCATTTAACCATGAAGGGATTAATAGCCCATCAAAGTCTTATGAAGATTACTTTAAGCTGAAAATATCTGAACAATCAACAACCAGGGAAAGAAGCATTAACTAAACTTAAGCAGAGCCTTCTGAAAGTACAGCTGCCATTGACCCACACTGAGAGAGTTTCCTGTTTGGGAGATTGACCCTTGGCACCAGTAGAGGAAATTCAGTTGCTATAAACCACCCCTTCCGGGGGAGCTTCCAGCCAATTCCCATTAGCAACAAAATTAGCCTAATAGAGCTATCCATACTATCCCACGGAAGCCCTAATCACCTCCCCTACTTTTGATATGTTGCTATATAAAATTTTACCTCTGTCTATTCAGTGAGTTACGCTCCTATGAGTGCTCTTGTATACATGTGAATAAACTTTGTCTTTTTTTCTGTTAATCTGTGTATTGTCAATTAATTTGCACACCCCCCAACACACACACACACACACACACACACACACACACAGACACCAGATCATAAGTTGGTGGAGGAAAAGTTTTCTCTCCCTACAACTTTTTTTTTTTTTTTTTAATAATTTTTATTTTTGGCTGCGTTGGGTCTTCGTTGCTGTGCACGGGCGTTCTCTGGTTGCGACAAGCAGGGGCTACTCTTTGTTGCAGTGTGTGGGCTTCTCATTGCAGTGGCTTCTCTTATTGCAAAGCATGGGCTCTAGGCACGTAGGCTTCAGTAGTTGTGGCACATGGGCTCAGTAGCTGTGGCACGCAGGCTCAGTAGTTGTAGCACACAGGCTTAGTTGCTCTGTGGCATGTGGGATCTGCCTGGGCCAGGGCTCGAACCCGTGTCCCCTGCATTGGCAGGTGGATTCTTAACCACTGCACCACCAGGGAAGCCCTCTCCCAACAATTTTAATTACCTTTTTAGAGGCCCTGTTGCCAAACACAGCAACATTCGGAGGTGCTGAGCATTAGGACCTCAACCTATTAATTTGAAGGGGGGGCAGAAAAAATTCTGCCCACAAAATTGAACTGCAGATTTCTCCAAATCACTCTTCCTCTCTGATAATATGAAACTGCTGTTGTCGAATAAAAAATTATTCACAACCTAAAAGTTGAGAGTGATGTTTCATTTGGCAGAAATTTTTAGGACTTCACGCCTAGTAGGCAGCATCTCAAATAATCCTGAGAGAACTGCTTCAAGGAGACGAAGGAGGGAGTCAGGATATATAGGAGTTTTGCAAAAGGTAAGTAGTCTGAACATCAAAAGATTATTGTTAATTAAAGAAAACCAGATATCTCAAGTTAAGGAAATCAGCGCTTTTTTATGTATACGAAGATGCAAGAGTCTGGGATCACTGAGAACACTCCTTTGATATGTACCTCAGCTATCTGGGTCCAGTATCCTGTGTCTTCACATCCTGAGTTTCCTCAGGGCTCGCTCACTCACCGTCAGGGGGTGACTGCAGTCTGATAGCTGATAGATGACAGGTATTCTTTGTTTCTTTCCTGAGGTCCCTCGGAGCTCACCAGCTCACCTTCGGCTGGTGGCTGCAATCGCTGATGACTGTGACATCCTTTGTTTACTGATATGGCAGGCAATATTCCATTTCTCACTCTTAGGCAAAGCTTGTGCATCCCCTTTCTCCTCCAGTAGGTCTCAAACCTTTACACCAAGAGTCCTCTGAAGAGCCCAACCTGCTTACCCACTGGGCATGCCCAGACATGTCTTACTCCTGCAGTGAGGGAGAGTGAATTGAGATTCAAGCTGGGAAGCCTGCTGTGTCCTGTAAACTACCCATTATAAACCCAATTTGCAAAATGTGGAGTCGAGAAAAATATTCCCTAATGGTTAATAATTTAGGCCAATGTTCTCTGTTTTGCTTTGTTTATCTGGATAGTCACCCAAAAGATGAATCTGGATGACATCCTGAAACAGGAGGGAAGGGGGCAGAGCACAACCTTTAAAAGAATGACATAGCCATAAGACATGACAAAAACTGGTTAGAACAAACTAGGTCCAAGATGGCGGAATATTCCACTTCCAGTGGACCTGAGCCTCATTAAACACTCATTGTAATACATTAGCATCTAAATGACACACCCACCAGCGCCATGACAGTTTAGAGGTTAATCATAAAAGGCCAAAACGTAGAAGGTGACCCGGTTGCTGGAAATCTTCTCCCCTTCCCCAAAATACTTGGAATAATCCTCCCACTCATTAGTCTATGAAATTACCCAGCCCATAAAAACCAACCACACCATATTTTGAGGCCTCTCGCCTTCTGAGATGGCCCACACTCTGTCTGTGGATTGTGTTTCTCTCTAAATAAATCCACTTCTTACCTATCAGTTTGTCTCTCACTGAATTCTTTCTGCGACGAGACATCAAGAACCTCAAATTCACCGGGAACAATCCCAGGCTTTGAATTTTAGCTGATGGACAGTTTAAGAGAAACAGAATATCCTACCACCAGGTGTTGAGAAAAGATTATGGTATTTATAACCCAGCTAAAACCAGAATAAAAATTAGTTAATTGGGCTTCCCTGGTGGCACAGTGGTTGAGAATCTGCCTGCCAATGCAGGGCACACGGGTTCGAGCCCTGTTCTGGGAAGATCCCACATGCCGCGGAGCAACTAGGCACGTGAGCCACAACTACTGAGCCTGCGTGTCTGGAGCCTGTGCTCCCAACAAGAGAGGCTGCGATAGTGAGAGGCCCGCGCACCGCGATGAAGAGTGGCCCCCGCTTGCCGCAACTAGAGAAAGCCCTTGCACAGAAACGAAGACCCAACACAATCAAAAAATAAAAAAAATAAAAAATTAGTTAATTCATGTCCTACAAGGAATAATAATTCTAGAATACTTCACCCTAGTTACTTCATATAATAACCCACTTATTGGTAAAGTGTTGATAGGATTTCCAATCACAAAAGTTTTGAATGGAACCACTGGATACTGTTCTCCTTAGTGAACCTATTTCTTACCCAGTCACCCTCCCTCTTGGGGCAGATGCAATAAGATGTATTCCGTGGCATTTGCTGATTTGTCATTAAAGTAATAGCTTGCAGCAAATTTGAGTATTATGTGCTTTTCATGCATATGCATTTCTTACATGAAACAGTCTCAAATAAGAATTGATGAACTTATGTCAAACACATTAATTTTGTCATTTCCCTTATGAGACAGTATTTTTCAACTCTCACATTTATTATAAAGCTTAAAAGCCATACCCTGGTATCTCTTCAACCTTACACCACCCCCATAGGTCACGTGAAGTCAGAGTGTTAGCACAAGTTCCTGTGCCTGACACACTGTGAGGCCAAACAAACCAGAATGTCAGATTTGGAGCAGAGAAAGGTTTATTGCGGGGCCATGCAAGGGGATGGTGGCTCATGCTTTAAAAAACCCCAAGCTCTCCAAAGGGTTTTGTCAAAGCATTTTTAAAAGCCAGGTGAGGGAAGGGGGTCTCAGGGTATGTGATCAGCTCATGCACAATTCTTTGACTGGCTGATGGTGAGGTAACAGGGTGGTGTTGCAGGGGTTAACAGTATCAGTCCTTAGGACCCAAGAGGCCTGGGGATCTGTGCTTATGGTCATCAACTACTTAACATCTTTCATTTGGTGGGGGGTTTTCATATCTGTAAAACAACTCAGGAAATGTGCATCAAATACTGTTATCTAGGTCTTTCAGAGAGGAAACAAAGCAGAAGATATGGTGGAGGGCCTGTTCTGGGAAGGCCCCATAGGATCCTACTGCGTTAGAAGAGAATATTTTCTACATATGCTAATGACATTTCATTATGTATCTATGCTGTGAGCTGTGTAAATTTTTGTGATGACAATGATGAAAGTACAAAAACATTATTTTTCTCTGTTTAAAATAATTTTTATATGTTGATAAACGAATTTATTTGAGTCCTTTCCCCACTTGTTTCTCTGTTAATAAGTACAGATAGTTTGTTACTCTTATGTAATAGATCTGTTACACTTTTTAAAGTTCTAAGACAGAAATTCTAATGCTATATTGTAGATGTTTTAAATTTGTGTTTCTTCATAAATAATAGACAATTATTAAACATTGGAGAGAGATGACTATAAGAAAATTTTTTAAGATAAAGGATAATGTTCTCTATTACAAATATTTGGACATTCTTAACAATTATTGTAGGTTTCCATATATTCATAGGTCCATTTAAAATGCACCTATGAGACAGTATTTTTCAACTCTCACATTTATTATAAAGCTTAAAAGCCATACCCTGGTATCTCTTCAACCTTATTGAAAAGGTCTCTGAAAAATACTGTCTCATAGGTCCAATAAAATCTAGGTCCATTTCTTTTTGTATCCTTATCTTTATGCTGGGAAAAGGTGTGTGACATATAAAGTTTGACAATTATTTTTAAAAGATGAATGAAGATGATCTAGCAAACTTGAACATGGAATCAAAGAGATAACTCAAATTAACACTTGACACAATACCCAGCCCCTATGAGAGGCCCTGTGCAGAACACAAAAGATGTATAAAACATGGTCTCTGTTCACACTTCTAAAGTTCTATGATATAATATCCAAATATTTTAATTCTTTTTTTTTTTTTTTGGCCACACAGTACGGCATGTGGAATCTTAGTTCCCCATCCAGGGATTGAACCTATACCCTGTGCATTGGGAGCATGGAGTCTTAACCACTGGACTGCCAGTGAAGTCTCCCCAAATATTTTTAATTCATTTAGTAAACATTGAACAGTTAACATAGGCAAAAGATTATAATAACAACACAAATGGGAAGAAAACGAATCAGCTAATGTTTATTGAACACTTTGTACATTCCAGTCATTGTTCTAAACAATTAATTTGTCTTAAATTATTTACAGTGATCCTGAGGTAGCTGTGATTATTTACCCATCTTATGGATGAGTAAAAAAAAGTAGTTTTTGCCCTTAAGAAGTATGGAATCAAAGACAAGTTAAGTTCATAAATCCAAGGTATTGTTTTAACAAAATCTACCAATTATATTTGGTTAGTAATAAATACAATCTTATAAATTCCACAGGCAGCCTCATCAGTTATTAAATAAATATTTATAATATTAAAAAGTTCTGTGTAGCTATCTAACATTTAAAACAATTCAGCTTATTTTTAGTGCACAAAATTTTATAAAATTAGCAACATTCCCAGGAGAAAATAAAATTAAACCCAGAAAAACCAAAGCCATTATCATATGTGTATAATTCATGGGATCAAAATTAATTTATCTCTGTGAGAACAGAAAAGAAATAAAATTAATATTATACAGAGTATGATTTATCCTAAGAATACTATGAAATATTTTCAGAAATAATGTTTAGATAGTGAGATGCCTTTTTCGTTTCTTACTGATAGTCAGAATAGAAGGCCCAAATAATTTACTATTAAGGATATTATTTTCGTTAATGTTTAGTGTTACACCTTCTACAATCATAACTTAATTCATATATAAAACTGAATTGCAAAATTCTAAACATGGAGCAAAATTTTCTAATTTTCCTGTTAAACTAAAAGAAAATGGAGAAAATATTTCTAGCATTACTGAGATTATAATAAAATAACATTAAAAATGATGAAAACACGTGGAAACAAATCTGTTCACACAATTTGCACAAATAGATTCCATTCACAATAAAATCAGTGCTAGCTATTATTTCTTCATTCATGTATACATTCAATGAATGGTTTAGTGCTTCCTGTATGTTAGATATAGCGCTGGCACTTTAAAAAGTGGAAATTTATATGAATTCTATTTCTAATCATGTAAATAATTAGCTGAGACAGTCAGAAAGTGCAGAATCAAGGAAATAACCTAAGACATATAATCCTTTATTTGTTCATTATCTTTTCAGCATGGATTGTGGTTCCACTTCACAGAGATAAATGACAAAATATAAAGTCACTTTCCTGCCATCGAAAAGCTTAAAAATCACAGTAAGAAGAAATTTTATCTAGCCTTGCATACAGCATCAAAGACCTAAGCCTATCTATGATTTTAAATATATGATCCTGCACTGGTAAATGTAATGAAATCATTACATTATGACTAAAGAATTTGAAAGAAAAAGTTTATCATCACTAGTTATAAAAGAAATAAAAGCAATAACAACAGATATCTTTTTTTTTTAAAGTCAAGCTTCTTTTTTCCCTCTAACTTTTTATTTATTTATTTAATTTCTTGACCACACTGCATTCAGGGATCTTAGTTCCCCAACCAGGGATCAAGCCCACACCCCCTGCAGTGGAAGCACTAAGTCTTAACCACTGAACTGCCAGGGAAGTCCTTAATAGCAGTTATATTTACCTGGTAGAGAATTGGGGATGCTTGAGCAACTGAAAATGTGGAGATACAGGCATGGTCATTAAAACTGCTGCTGGACATATGATCTGCATTCCACTTCTAGGAATTGATCATGATGAAATAGATTAATAAGATTTCTTAAATAAAACAATGTTCATCATAAGACATTCACAATAGCCAGAGCCTGGAAGCAATCAGTCACCTACCATAGGGAAACATTTAACTTAACCATCGCACTTTTCTAAGAGAGAATCCATAAAAAAAATTTATTTACAGGGGAAAATATCAATGGCACATTGCCGAGAGACAAAAGATGACCACCAACGATATTTAGGTGCTATTGTGTAGAAAAATATATTAGTAAATAGGAAAGCTCTGGAAAGGCATATCTCAAAATGCCAGCAGTAGTTACCTTTTGCTGGATTATAATTGTTATTTTTACACTTGTATTTTTCTATGTTTTTCAAATGTTCTGAAAACTTGATATTTAATATTTTCAATTTAATTTTTTTTAATGAGCAGAAAAATATTAAGTGAAAATAAAACTGTCTTACACCACTCTAAGTTTACATGACAAAGACTGCTAGCAGTTCCCAGGGTCTGTTACATCTCTCTTTCTTAGTAATAAAACCCTGTTTATTTAGCTGGGCATTAAATTCAGAATAAATACTTCATTTCCCAGTTTTCCATGCAGCAAGTGGCCATGTGACATACAAATAGAAGTATTATATGCAACTTACAGGAAAATTCTGAAATCTTGTAAATCAATGTTAATAACCATTTAAGATACCAGAAGAGATTTTGAATACAGAAGAAATGATTAAAAGAAAGTGGTTTAAAGTACAGAATTTTCTGTATCACAGATAGCTGGGGAATCTGAAAAAGTATTCATATTTGTTCATATAAAACAAAATTGCCATATGTGCATTTCCTGTGCTGTTTCTTTTGTAAAATAAGGTCAGAGTCCTCCAATAGCATTTTGTTTATGACTAATATGAGATGATAGTACACTCCAACATTGTTATTTGATGGATACAATCTCAGGCCCATTTTGGGGGAATACAGAATCTGTACTGAGAGTTCTTTCCCAACTCCTGACTGGACCACATAAGGACAATGAGAGGAGTGCATGGAAATAATATGGATGCTTTCACTTGCAAATTACAGAGAAGCTTACCTAAAGTGGTTTAATCAATAGAAACACATGTTATTCCATATAACAAAAGGTCTGGAAGTACCTGGTTCTAAGGTAGGTTAGTTACCTCAACAACTCAACAGAGTCAGCACTCTAGCTCAAAATTCTGTGATCCTCTTGGCTTTTCCCTCATACTCTTGAGATGGTTGCAGAAGCTCCCAACATCAGGCACTCAGTGTACAAAGGCAGGAACGGAAACACTGCCCCAGAAACCCCACCAATACTTCCCTTTAAACTCCTCTGGCCAGGACACCCATGCTTAAAGGAATCCTTGAAAAGTACGATGGAATTGTCTTGATTGGCTTGGGCAAAACTATACTCCTCCCTGGGGACTAGGGAGGGGCCTAAAAAGTATGTGGATGCCAAAAATCTTTTTTAAGTGGTATTGTATCAGCAATAAAATAAAGACAGGAAATCTAACTGTGGGACTGGCAAGTACACGGTCTTTCACACTGAATGCTGATAAAAAGAGCAGAAACAGGGTCACTAAAATTTCTCCCCAGTCCATGTAAATATTTTATATGTATAATTGCTAAAAAAGAAAAAAAAGAAAAAAAAATTTGTGGACTTCTTTCTAAGACAGAAAAAATAGGAAAACACGCATGCATGGACTAAATATATCACACAGTAGACGTAAAGAAATTGTCATGTACTATATAAAATGTACTAGAGCATGATAGAAATTTAAAGATTGACAGTTATTCTATGAAAGTCTTGACAATATTAAAGGTACTCTTTCCATTTTAAGTAGAAGTTTTTGTAAATCCTTGCAATAAATTTGTACTTCCTCTGAATGTTGATGCTTCATTTCTTTTTCTGGAAAGGACAAATATCTCACACAAAATGTTCAGTTAAGTGACATTTTTATGGGTTTTGTCCCTGCCAAGGCCTAAGTTTGTCTCTTCTAAGAGCAAGTAAAGAAGTAATGCAATGAGTTGTACTAGCCTGAACCTGCACTTTTCCCCCAAGTGCTCAATTCCAGTAGAGAGACTTCAGTGCTTAGAACAGTTGCTCCAAGGGTTCTACAATAATAAGGACAAGGAGATGTACAAAAACAGTTAATGACCAATGTGTTATGAGATTTTTTCAACCAGTTATTAATGTATTGTTTTATGAAGATTCACTTAAAAGATTTTTTAAGTCATAAACTCTATCTGAAAGATGTCTTAGAAATAATCTAATCAATCACCTCAATTTGCAAATGAATAAATTGAGGAGCAGAAATCTCAAAGATGTGTCAAGGCCACACTGTTTGCAAATGGAAGAGCTAACAAAAAAAACAAAAACACTCCATTCTCCTGGTTACTAGTTCAGTCTTTTTTCCACTTTGGTCTGTTATCATTGCAGTAATTTTGTTTATTCACATTAACAATGCCAACATTAAAGATCACAAAATGTAAAGAGTGTTGCATTAAAAATTAAGGATATCCTTTGTTTTCAGAGAGAAGCAACTATAAATAATGATCAGAAACAAGAAAAGTTGTATTTTAGATAGAAAGATTCTGCACCCAATTCCACTGGTGGGGAAGCAATTCTCTGACACCAGCTGGGCATCCTACAATTCAACTCAATTTTGATACTATCTTCAAGTAGATAGAATGCTACCAGGACTTCCCTGGTGGTGCAGTGTTTAAACATCCACCTGCCAATGCAGGGGACATGGGTTCGAGCCCTGGTCCAGGAAGATCCCACATGCTGTGGAGTGACTAAGCCCGTGCACCGCAGCTACTGAGCCTGCGCTCTAGAGCCTGTGAGCCACAACTACTGAGCCTGCATGCCACAACTACTGAAGCCCATGTGCACTAGAGCTCATGCTTTGCAACAAGAGAAGCCACCACAATGAGAAGCCCACGCACCACAACAAAGGGTAGCCCCCGCTGGCAACAACTACAGAAAGCCAGAGTACAGCAATGAAGACCCAACACAGCCAAAAAAAAAAAAAGTAGATAGAATGTTACCTGGATCCCACAGGTTAAGGGCTCAGTCTCACAAGATTGCCCTCCCCCACTTCTGCAGGTTGTCACCTGTGCTTCTGATCCACTGGCTATAAATTGGAGATTCCAATGACTCCTTCTTTGGATTTGATTAACTTGCTAGAGTGACTCACAAAACACAGGAAACATTTTCTTACTAGATGACCAGTTCATTTTAAGAAGATATAGCTCAGGAATAGCCAGATGGAAGAGATGCATAAGGCACAGTAATGGGAAAAGGGCACAGAGAATCTATGCCCTTTCTAGGCACACCACTCTCTCTGAATCTCCACATGTTCACCAACCCAGAAGCTCTCTGAACCTTGTCCTTTTGGGGTTTTATGGAGGCTTCATTACATAGGCATATTGATTAAATCCTCCCTATGGATATTAATGGTTACAGAGTGGTTTTAGCAACAGCAAGCCTCATAACCTCCCAGAAAAGTTCAAAGGATGGAGGAAGGGAGAGGATTCTTGTGAGAAGTTTGCAGAAGCCTTCCCTTCAGGCCCCATGGGCCAGCATGTGTCATATGCATGACCTGTAAAAGGCAAATATATGGGAGGTAGGCTCTACCAATAAGGAAGGGGAAGGTAAGGAATAGCCTTAGAACAGGAAGAACTGTATCACTACCTATTGCTTCATAACATATAACTGCAACATTTAGTGGTTTAAAACCAGGTATTATTCATAAAGAATCTATGGATCTCCTGACCTGTGCCAGGTTCAGCTGATCTTCACTAGGTTCACTAATGCATTTGCAGGCCACTGGTAGGATAGCTTTTTAAAACTGGGAGTCCTGGATCAATGTACTTTGAAGAGTTTCTCCTTATTTTTCCTTTCCATTTTATCATTTGGTGCTAAAGCTGGATATTGATGTTGTGTTGCTCTGAGGTTTAGAATCCTGGCCCCTCATAGCACCAGTCCTGGGTGAAGTATGTGGGAGCCTATCTTTAGTTCCAGTGCCTGGCATTTAGTGGTAGGGTGGCTCTTTTTCTGGGTAGAACAAGCATGGATCTAGTTCACTGCCAAGTTGCTGATGCATGTCTGATAATGTTGGGTGTATGAAGAAGGACTCTTCTAAGAGGTCTGGACATTGTTTGCTTAAAGAACTGAAACATGTGAGTAAATTAAGGCTCAGAGTGGATGCATACTATACTAATCAGAATGAACAGGTAGTACATTCCCTATGAAATATATATTGTTAGAAAGAAAAACTAGCTCAAGAAATCTACTGCATAATTTATTTATTGGTTATAGAATTTTTTACTCACCTCTTCAGAACATTTTAGCGTCTATGTTTTAGAACATGGTCATAATCACTTATTAGCTTTATCCACACCTTTATTCCTGAGTGGTCTCTGTCTTCAGTGGCCCTGTTTGTATCAGACTGATGTAGTTTGGGTTAAGTTTTACTATTGGACATGGAAATAATTTGGAGATAGAGGCATTGTCAAATTCCTGCACAGATGTTAACCTCCCTTCTTCAAAGATATGAGAAAGCTGAGACTAATTGAAAAAGTCAGAAAAAGACTAATTGAATAGTCTAAGATTCAACAACCAAACTATGAGAGTATGAGATTAGATTCCAAAAACATCCTGTCTTTTGCAAACAGTGCAAAAGAACAGCCTTTAGTGAACACATTTATCTTCATGGATATCCAATCCTACTGGTATTTACACTGTGGACACATACCTTAGTCTGGGGAGAAAAGAAAGGAAGAAGAGACTGTAGAGTTAATCTAACAGCCCAAGTAAGGAAAGTCTTAGAACTTCTATGACTTATTCATCAGGACTGAGGAAAAAGATGATCTACATTGGGAGAGGCAGCATTTGGTGGGGGCAATGAAAGTGTTGTAGACATAGGAAGCTGAGTCTTGGATATATGCTGTTCAGATTGGAAACTGTACTTTCTCAAGGTAGTACCTGTCCTTAGTAACTACATACCTACTTATGAATTTTAGTAAACAGAACCCAAGTAAAACGTTTACATCCTTCATAGCCTCATATCACTATTATCATAATAAATTACCATTGAAAACACTCTCTACAGAAGATACTCACTGTATTTTGAAGATAATAAGTATGTGAGAGTCTGGATGAAATATTTTAGTTTTGAGGAAATCTTCTGACAAAAGAGAATTGATTCTTGATCATCGCTTCAGTGATGTGAAATAATCAGAGCTGTTGTATTTAGCCAAAAGGAAGAGAATTGTGCATCAAAATCATAGACTATAAGAACAGGAAGGGATCTTAAAAAATATCCTGGCCCGACTCCCTTCTTTTAGTGATAAGAAGTTAGGCTCGGAGAGTAGTATAGAACACTCAGTGTCATACAGGAGCAGCTTCATGGATTGCAGTTTTTTGCTTTTTGGTTTCATTCATTAAAATATGAACCACTTGCTGTGGCCCAGTCTTGTCAGCTGGCAGAGATGTAATTTTAAACAAATCCTGAGGAAAACACAAAGGAATCTTCACATATCTGTCCAGCCACACATCCCACCATTCCTCTACTCGATCAGCCTTACCAAATGTCTCTTCAGACACATCTGTTCTTTCAAACCTCTTTGTTTTTGCTCATGTTGCTGGTACTTTATAAAATAAT
The DNA here is from genome assembly GCF_009873245.2 of Balaenoptera musculus. Lineage (NCBI taxonomy): Eukaryota > Metazoa > Chordata > Mammalia > Artiodactyla > Balaenopteridae > Balaenoptera > Balaenoptera musculus. Next base: position 36,728,780 of record NC_045802.1, read on the forward strand.
TTATACTTTACAATAGCTAATACAAGTTCATGGTAGAAAATTCCAGAGATACAAAATGACATATAGCATGAAAATTATGCCTTTCTTTTATCTGTGTCCCCATCACTCACTTCCCCTTCCCAGAAATAACCACTGTATTTGTGCATTCCTATGAAGATGTAAATATATAAATATTCCTATGGATATGTAAATATATATCCATGTATAAATCTTTTGTCCCTACCAAATGTTAACATGTTCTGCATGTTATTCTGTATCTTATCTTTTTGAACTTAAATTTGTGTGTTTAGTACTAAATTTGATACTAATTTGTTAGATTAATAAATTCTCTCTTTACCTGGGCTTTAGTATACTCAATTTATAACTCAACCTGGGTCCTCCCTTGAATTATATTCTATAATAAAATTACAAGTATTTCACCTAGGCATTCAAAGCCTGTTTCCATGTAATCAGTAGTTTTATTTAACAGCACTCTCCAACTTACTTTTTTTTTTTAACATCTTTATTGGAGTATAATTGCTTTACAATGGTGTGTTAGTTTCTGCTTTATAACAAAGTGAATCAGTTATACATATACATATATCCCCATATCTCTTCCCTCTTGCATCTCCCTCCCTCCCACCCTCCCTATCCCACCTCTTAGGTGGTCACAAAGCACCAAGTGATCTCGGTGATCACAGGGAGATCACAGTGGTCTCCCTGTGCTATACGGCTGCTTCCCACTAGGTACTTATTTTACATTTGGTAGTGTATATATGTCCATGCCACTCTCTCACTTTGTCCCAGCTTACCCTTCCCCCTCCCTGTATCCTCAAGTCCATTCTCTAGTAAGTCAGCGTCTTTATTCCTGTCTTGCCCATTGGTTCTTCATGACCGTTTTTTTTTTTTTTAGATTCCATATATATGTGTTAGCATATAGTATTTGTTTTTCTCTTTCTGACTTACTTCACTCTGTATGACAGACTCTAGGTCCATCCACCTCAGTACAAATAACTCAATTTCGTTTCTTTTTATGGCTGATTAATATTCCATTGTATATATGTGCCACATCTTTATCCATTCATTTTCCAACTTACATTTTAATACCACCCCACCTGCTTCCTTATTGCCCCTTGGAGGCTGAGGTGCATTCCTGCTCTGAACCACTGGAGGGTTGCATTAGATTGAGTGATGTATATACTTGATTCCGAAATCTCAGCCTCTCTGCACTGGTGCCAAATCGAGTCTCAGAGATAAGAGTTTTGGGTGAAGTAGAAAAGGATTACTTCATTATTTTGCCAGGCAAAGGGGGACACATCAGCTTCTGCCTCAAAAAACTATGTGTCCCGATCTGGGAGGATTTGATGAGGGGTTTTACAACAATGGTTCAAGGTTGGGATCTCTAACAAGATTAGGGTGTGTGCAGGGCTTGCACTCCCTTAATCTCATCTCAGGTAGTCAGTCTACTAATCTTGATGAGCTTCTCTGATCCCTTTAATCATGCTTCAGGTTGTTTCTTGGCTGCTCCTCCCTTGATTAGCAACTGTTTGAATCTGCCCTTTGGAACTCAGGGAAAGTCATGGAGGCTGGAGTCTTGCCTACAAGAAACAGGGTGAGGGGAGGGGGTGTATGCAAAAAAAAGTCTCCATGCCTGGGAGCCCCACAGGACCTCGCTTGGTTTCATACTGACTTACATTTTAAAAGACTCCTTCTGGCTGCTTCTATTAAGAACAGACTTACAAGATGTAAGGGGAGAAGCAGAGAGATGAATAGGGTGGTTATTGCAATCGTCCAGGTGAGAGGTGATGGTAGATTTCACTAAGGTTATAGCAGTTGCCCAAAGACATCCTTAAGGATTCCCTCTGCTGTACCAAACTTTAAATAGGCTTCTTTCTGACTCCAGTCTCTCATCTCCTTTTTCTGAGAGCATTTACCTTGAAAAACTTGTAAATGCTTTCTCTGCCCCTTTGAAATGTACATCTTTTAAAATAAGAACTTCTTATTAGTTTTACAATCCAGGAATGTCTTTCGGAAACTCAGCCACTGTGCACTGGTGCCAAATAAAATTTCAGAGACATGGTTTTGGGTGAAGTAGAAAATAATAGTTTTATTGCTTTGCCAGGCAAAGGAGAAAAACAGGAAGCTCGTGCCTCAAAAACTGTGTGCCCCAACCTGAGGGGGATTTGGTGAGGAGTTTTATAGATCTATAGTTCAAGGGCAGGGTTGCTGATAAGGATTAGGGCGTGTGCAAGGCCAGCAGTCCTTTAATCTGGCCTCAGGTGGTCTCCTGATGAGTTTCTGTGGTTTTCTTTTCTTTTCGTTTACCTCCAGCTATTTTTTTAATTAATTTATTTTAGTTTTTATTTTTTTTATTTTTGGCTGCATTGAGTCTTCATTGCCATGTGTGGGTTTTCTCTAGTTGTGGCGAGCGGGGGCTACTCTTCATTGTGGTGTGCGGACTTCCATTGTGGTGGCTTCTCTTGTTGTGGAGCATGGGCTCTAGGCATGTGAGCTTCCGTAGTTGTGGCTCACCGGCTCTAGAGTGCAGGCTCAGTAGTTGTGGCTCACGGGCTTAGTTGCTCCACGACACATGGGATATTCCTGGAGCAGAGCTCAAACCCGTGTCCCCAGCATTGGCAGCAGAATTCTTAACCACTGTGCCACAAGGGAAGTCCCCAGGTGTATTTTTTTAAGTTTATTTTATTATATTTTTTATACAGTAGGTTCTTATTAGTTATTTTATACATATTACTATATATATGTCAATCCCAATCTCCCAATTCATCGCACCACCACCCCACACTACCCCAACCCCATTTTCCTCCCTTGGTGTCCATATGTTTGTTCTCTACATCTGTGTCTCTATTTCTGCCTTGCAAACTGGCTCATCTATACCATTTTTCTACATTCCACATATATGTGTTAATATAAGATATTGTTATTCTCTTTCTGACTTACTTCACTCTGTATGACAGTCTCTAGATCCATCCACGTCTCTACAAAAGACCCAATTTTGTTCCTTTTTATGGCTGAGTAATATTCCATTGTATATATGTACCACAATTTCTTTATCCATTCCTCTGTTGATGGACATTTAGCTTTCTTCCATGACCTGGCTATTGTAAATAGTGCTGCAATGAACATTGGGGTGCATGTGTCTTTTTGAATTATGGTTTTCTCTGGTTATATGCCCAGTAGTGTGATTGCTGGGTCATATGGTAATTCTATTTTTAGTTTTTTAAAGGAATTTCCATACTGTTCTCCGTAGTGGTTGTGTCAATTTACATTCCCACCAACAGTGCAATAAGGTTCACTTTACTCCACACACTCTCCAGCATTTGTTGTTTGTAGATTTTCTGATTATGGCCATTCTAACCTGTGTGAGGTTATACCTCACTGTAGTTTGGATTTGCATTTCTCTAATAATTAGTGATGTTGAGCAGCTTTTCACATGTTTCTTGACCATCTGTATGTCTTCTTTGGAAAAAATGTCTATCTAGGTCTTCTGCCCATTTTTTGATTGGGTTGTTTTTTTTTTAATATTGAGCTGCACAAGCAGTTTATATATTCTGGAGATTAATCCTTTGTTGATTCATTTGTAAATATTTTCTCTCATTCAAAGGGTTGTATTTTCATCTTGTTTATAGTTTCCTTTGCTGTGCAAAAGCTTGTAAGTTTCATTAGGTCCCATTTGTTTAGTTTTGGTTTTATTTCCATTACTCTAGGAGGTGGGTCAAAAAAGATCTTGCTGTGATTTTTGTCAAACAGTGTTCTTCCTATGTTTTCTTCTAAGAGTTTTATAGTGTCCAGTCTTACATTTAGATCTTTAATCCATTTTGAGTTTATTTTTGTGTATGGTGTTAGGGAGTTTCCTAATTTCATTCTTTTACATGTAGCTGTCCAGTTTTCCCAGCACCATTTATTGAAGAGACTGTCCTTTCTCCATTATATATCCTTGCCCCTTTGTCATGGATTAGTTGAGCATAGGTGCGTGGGTTTATCTCTGGGCTTTCTATCCTGTTCCGTTGATCTATATTTCTGTTTTTGTGCCAGTACCATATTGTCTTAATTACTGTAGCTTTGTAGTATAGTCTGAAGTCAGGGAGTCTGGTTCCTCCAGCTCTGTTTTTTTCCCTCAAGATTGCTTTGGCTATTTGGGGTCTTTTGTGTCTCCATACAAATTTTAAGATTTTTTGTTCTAGTTCTGCAAAGAATGCCACTGGTAATTTGATAGGGATTGCACTGACTCTGTAGATTGCTTTGGGTAGTATAGTCATTTTCACAATACTGATTCTTCCAATCCAAGAACATGGTATATCTCTCCATCTGTTTGTGTCATGTTTAATTTCATCAGTGTCTTATAGTTTTCTGCATACAGGTCTTTTGTCTCCTTAGGTAGGTTTATTCCTAGGTATTTTATTCTTTTTGTTGCAATGCTGAATGGGAGTGTTTCCTTAATTTCTCTTTCTGATCTTCTGTTATTAGTGTATAGGAATGCAAGACAATTCTGTGCATTAATTTTGTATCCTGCAACTTTACCAAATTCATTGATTAGCTCAAGTCGTTTTCTGGTAGCATCTTTAGGATTCTGTATGTATAGTATCATATCATCTGCAAACAGTGACAGTTTTACTTCTTCTTTTCCAATTTGGATTCCTTTTATTTCTTTTTCTTCTCTGCTTGCCATGGCTAGGACTTCCAAAACTATGTTGAATAATAGGTACGAGAGTGGACATCCTTGTTTTGTTCCTGATCTTAGAGAAAATGCTTTCAGTTTTTCACCATTGAGAATGACGTTTGCTGTGGGTTTGTCGTATATGGCCTTTATTATGTTGACGTAGATTCGCTCTATGCTCACTTTCTGGAGAGTTTTTATCATAAATGGGCATTGAATTTTGTGAAAAGTTTTTCTGCATCTATTGAGATGATCATATGTATTTTATTCTTCAATTTGTTAATATGGAGTATTACATGGATTGATTTTCATATATTGAAGAATCCTTGCATCCCTGGGATAAGTCCCACTTGATCATGGTGTGTGATCCTTTTAAGGTGTTGTTGCAGTCTGTTTGCTAGTATCTTGTTGAGGATTTTTGCATCCATATTAATCAGTGATACTGATCTGTAATTTTCTTTTTTTTTTTAGTATCTTTGTCTGGTTTTGGTATCAAGGTGATGGTGGCCTCATAGAATGAGTGTGGGAGTGTTCCTTCCTATGCAATTTTTTGGAAGAGTTTCAGAAGGATGGGTGTTAGCTCTTCTCTAAATGTTTGATAGAATTCACCTGTGAAGCCATCTGGTCTTGGACTTTTGTTTGTTGGAAGATTTTTAATCACAGTTTCCATTTCATTACTTGTGATTGTTCTGTTCATATTTTCTGTTTCTTCCTGGTTCAGCCTTGGAAGGTTATACCTTTCTAAGAATTTGTCCATTTCCTCCAGGTTGTCATTTTATTGGCATAAAGTTGCTTGTAGTAGTCTCTTATGATGCTTTGTATTTCTACGGTGTCCATTGTAACTTCTCCTTCTTCATTTCTAATTTTATTGATTTGAGTCCTTTCCCTCTTTTTCTTGATGAGTCTGGATAAAGGTTTATCAATTTTTTTTATCTTCTGAAAGAACAAGCTTTTAGTTTTATTGACCTTTGCTATTGTTTTCTTCATTTCTTTTTTACTCACTTCTGCTCTTATCTTTATGATTTTTTTCCTTCTACTGACTTTGGGTTTTCTTTGTTCTTCTTCCTCCAGCTGTTTTAAGTGTAGGGTTAGATTGTTTATTTGAGATTTTTCTTGTTTCTTCAGGTGAGATTGAATTGGTGTAAACTTCCCTCTTAGAACTGCTTTTGCTGCATTCCATAGGGTTTTTTTTGTTGTTGTTTTTTTGGGGGTTTTTTGTTTTTTTTGTTTTTCCCCATAGGTTTTTGATCGTCGTTTTTTCGTCGTCATTTGTCTCTAGATATTTTTTGATTTCCTCTTTGATTTCTTCAGTGGTCTCTTGGTTATTTAGTAGTGCACTGTTAAACCTCCATGTATTTGTGCTTTTCATAGCTTTTTTCCTGTAATTGATTTCCAATCTCATAGTATTGTTGTCAGAAAAGATGCTTGATACGATTTCAATTTTCTTAAATTTTCCAAGACTTGATTTGTAACCCAAGGCATGATCTATCCTGGAGAATGATCCATGTGCACTGGAGAAGAAAGTGTAATCTTCTGTTTTTGTATGGAATGTCATAAAAATATCAGTGAAATCTATCTGCTCTATTATGTCATTTAAAGCTTGTGTTTCCTTATTAATTTGATGATCTTTCCATTGGTGTAAGTGAGGTGATAAAGTCCCCCACTATTATTGTGTTACTGTCAATTTCCTCTTTTATAGCTGTTAGCAGTTGCCTTATGTATTGAGGTGTTCCTATGTTGGGTGCATATATATTTATAATTGTTATATCTTCTTCTTGGATTGATCCCTTGATCATTATGTAGTGGCCTTCCTTGTCTCTTGTAACATTCTTTATTTTCAAGTCTATTTTGTGTGATATGAGAATTGCTACTCCAGCTTTCTTTTGATTTCCATTTGCATGGAATATCTTTTTCCAGCCCCTCACTTTCAGTCTGTATGTGTCCCTAGGTCTGAAGTGGGTCTCTTTTAGACAGCATATATATGGGTCTTGGTTTTGTATCCATTCAGCACTCCTGTGTCTTTTGGTTGGAGCATTTAATCCATTCATATTTAAGGTAATTATTGATATGTATGTTCCTATTACCATTTTCTTAATTGTTTTGGGTTTGTTTTTGTACGTTCTTTTCTTCTCTTGTGTTTCCCACTTAGAGAAGTTCCTTTAGCATTTGTTGTAGAGTTGGTTTGGTGGTGCTGAATTCTCTTAGTTTTTGCTTATCTGTAAAGGTTTTGATTTCTCTGTTAAATCTGAATGAGATCCTTGCCAGGTAGAATAATCTTGATTGTAGGTTCTTCCCTTTCATCACTTTAAATATATCGTGCCACTCCCTTCTGGCTTATAAAGTTTCTGCTGAGAAATCAGCTGTTAACCTTATGGGAGTTCCCTTTTATTTTACTTGTCTTTTTTCCCTTGTTGCTTTTAATAATTTTTCTTTGTCTTTAATTTTTGTCATTTTGATTACTATGTGTCTCGTCCTGTTCTCCTTGGTTTATCCTGCCTGGGACTCTCTGTGCTTCCTGGACTTGGGTGGCTACTTCTTTTCCCATGGTAGGGAAGTTTTTGACTATAATCTCTTCAAATATTTTCTTGGGTCCTTTCTCTCTCTCTTCTCCTTCTGGGACCCCTATAATGTGAATGTTGGTGTGTTTAATGTTGTCCCAGAGGTCTCTTAGGCTGTCCTTCATTTCTTTTCATTCTTTTTTCTTTATTCTGTTCCACGGCCCTGAATTCCACCATTCTGTCTTCCAGGTCACTTATCCGTTTTTCTGCCTCAGTTATTCTGCTATTGATTCCTTCTAGTGTATTTTTCATTTCAGTTATTGTACTGTTCATCTCTGTTTGTTTGTCCTTTATGTCTTCTAGGTGTTTGTTCTTTAATTCTTCTAGGTTTTTGTTAACCATTTCTTGCATCTTCTTGATCTTTGCCTCCATTATTTATCCGAGGTCCTGGATCATCTTCACTATCATTATTCTGAATCCTTTTTCTGGAAGATTGCCTATCTCCACTTTGTTTAGTTGTTTTTCTGGAGTTTTCTCTTGTTCCTTCATCTGGTACATAGTCCTCTGCCTTTTCATTTTTTCTGTCTTTCTGTGAATGTTGTTTTCGTTCCACAGGCTGCAGGATTGTATTTCTTCTTGTTTCTGCTGTCTGCCCTCTGGTGGATGAGGCTATCTAACAGCTTGTTTTTGTGGTTTCTTTAATCTGGCCTCAGGTGTTCTCTTGAGGAGCTTCTGGAGGTTATCAAACTGGGACTTTCTCTTGAATGAAGAATGCTAACATCTTCCATTTGTTGGGGGTTTTAGGTCTGCAGAAAAGCTCAAAGATATTGTTATGTGTATCCCTTGAGACAGAACCAGGACACTGCCCAAGGCTACACTATTGTTTCTTGGCTGCTCCTCCCTTGTATCTGCATCCCATCTCTTCCCTTATTAGCAACTGTTCGAATCTGCCCTTTGGAACTTAGGGAAGGCCATGGAGGCTGGAGTATATTTCCTACAAATAAGAAATGAGGGACAGAAAGGCTTCTGTGCCCAGGAGCTCCACAGCATCCTGCTCAGTTTCACCACCTGTCATGAAGATATGAGAAAGTTTACTTTTCCTTTGGGTAAGGCCAGTTAGCAAACGTATGTGTCCTACAATCTCATCCTCTCTCACTCCAGCTCTTAAATGTTTTCTAGCCTTTTCAGAAGATTTGAGCTCAGACTGAGCTCTCTCAGGAGCTCTTAGCAGCTTCCCACTCTTAATGCAGTAGTCTTGAATAAAGTCTTCTTTTCTGTTTAGCTTTGTCCAGTGCAATTTTTGTTTAACACAATAGGTGTGACCATTGGATATATTTTGAAGCTAGAATTTTCTGATGAAGTAGATGTAGAAGGTAAGAAAAATATAAGAATTAAGAGTAATATCAAAGGAGTCAATGCGCAAATAAAAGAAATAAGTTGTCATTGACTGACATGGAGAACACTGTGGTTTGGGCATATGAAATGGGGTTGAGAAGTTCAGTTTTGGGCATGCTGAGTTTGAGACGTCAATTAGACTGTACAGTTGGCAATTGGATATTGAATCTGGAGTTCAGAAAGTAGGTCAGACATGAAGAAGTGGGCTTCTTAAAACACAGACCATATATCAAATCAATCATTGGATGTAAAGCATGTGGATAGAGAGGAGAAGATTAAAGATTGAACTTTGAGCCATTACCTTAGCCAGTGGTTGAGAATAAGAGACTGAGAAAGTGCCTCCTGGATTGGAGAGAAGCTCAAGAGAGTCCAAGAGCTGCCTGGAAGCAGAGAGGAGAAAGGGTTTCCAGGAGGAGCAAATGATCATCTCTGCCAAATGCTGTTAGATGCAAACTGAGAATTGATCATAGGCTTCAACAACTTGGAGGTCATTGGTGACCTTGACTAGTGCCATCTAATTAGAGTGCTGGGAACAAAAGCTAGACTGGAGTAAGTTAAGGAGAATAGGAGGAGGGGTTTGGAGAAAGTGAGTCTAGTAAGACCTTTTGACATAAAATTGAACAGAGAAACGTGTCAGTATCTAGAGGGAAAACTGGGGTAAAGAGGTTTTTTGGTTTTGCTTATTTGTATATTAGGGATGAGAGAAATAAAAGCACATTTATAATGGTGAGAATGATACACTAGAGAGGTTGATGACATAAGATAAAGAGAGAGGGGAGAATTGGTAGAGACATGCAGTGATGTCCCTGAGTAGTTGAGATGAATGAGAACACAGGGTCTAGTGCACGAGATAGGAATTGGCCAGTTGATGAGATGTTTCATCTTGATAACAAGTGGAAAGGCAGGCATTTCATCTCAATAACAGGAAGCAAGGCAAAATGTATGGGTACACAAAATGCTGGCATGGGTGGTAGATGGTGGTAAAGGGAGTTTATGAGAATTCTCTTATGATTACTTTCAAATTCTGTTTTATGGATTTTTTTAAAACCTATAAAAAAAACTTTATAGGGGAGCAATTTTAGGGAGGTTTTAAGACACAGATCTCCTCTCATTTATAATGTGAATTGTAGATCACTTCAAAGAGTACTTTCCAGACACTCCCCAAAGATAATTAAATAATCACTTAGTTTTAATGATATGTTTGTGACTTATTAGCAGAGTTCTCTTTTCTTTTCCAGACAATAATAAAACAGTCATCATGCAATTTAAGTATTATTTGCCAACATTTCCATTTATTGCCTTTATTCTATTTACATTTTTGCTGTTACCTTTATGCTGCAGTGACAAAAAAAGGATATTCTTACCTTATCTGTATACAAACTTCATGTCAACATTTTGCATTTTAACCTATCAATGTTTAGCTCAGGGCACTGCATCCTTTTAACTGATATGAAGAATATTATTGTTGTATCTTTGAAAGAGAATAAAATTAATGTTTAATTATAACAACAATAACAAAAACTAGCATTAATTAGCTACTTATATACTGCTAAACAGTTTACACTTTATGTGGATTACATCATATAATCTTTCAGTAAAATTGGTGATTTAGGTACTATTATAATACCCATTATATAGATTAGCTAATTGAGGTTTTAAAAGGTTATATAACTTGTCCAAGGTCACATCTATTAAGTTACAGAACTGGGGTTTGTACGCAGGTATTCTGACAGCTCTGTATAATTACATTAACCTAGGAGGTGCCCTAAGGGAAGACTTTTCAAATCGGTAAAATATAGGTGGGTTCCTTTTGGTAGTGGTACTAGCAGAGCTTTGGTGTGTGTGTGCTTGTGTGTTTGTTAAATGTGGGTAAATATACTATTATGTAGGATTCTATTTATTTCTAAGTGCCTATTCAATGGTTAGGAAAACAATCTCTCCTTTTCCTACTTTTTTTTTTTAATTAACACTTAATTTACTTAACAACTGGTTCTCAGAACATTATAGGAGTCATTTATGTAAAGACCTATTCAACAATCCAGGCATCTGTTTTAACAGGTACAGAAGGAAATCAAATTCATTGGTATAACAGTCAGGGTTCTCCAGAGAAGCAGCACCAATAGGAGAGGTAGGTAGATAGATAGATAGATAGACAGATAGATAGATAATATATAAATATAAATAGATAGGTAAAGTTTTTGTTTTTAAGGTCTACAACTAATTGGAGGATTCACACCACATTATCAAAAGTATTCTCCATCACTTAAACTCCAAAGATTGTTCATTCTATTTCCTTAAGCGTTAATGTAAGTATGTTTGCATGTGTGTGTGTGTTGATAAAGAAGGTGAGATCATTTTTATTAATTCTTACTTTTTTTCACGCCAAGCTCATGAAAGTTTTTTCATGCCAAGTCCTCATGAGGTTCCTATTTTAGCACCATCTGCCCTGTCTGATGCATTGTTACGCTGCCCCCAGTTCTAAACTTCTGCCCAGGCTCCTCTTGTGCTCTGATTGGATTTTCTGCTTAGCATCAATGTCCCTGATACACAGAGCTGGACCTAAGTCTTAGCGGTAACCCCAGACTCTTGACTGCAAACTTGTCCCCCAAGCATCAGTTGCCTTCTGATCCTATCCTAATGTACACACCTCCACTGGATGCAGTCCTTTCTTTTAAGGATGAATGTCCTTACTTATCACCTATCTGAATAATTCTAGTGTCTGGGTCCTAATTCCCTAGTGGTCATCTTGGTACCATCACTTGGTTGATTCATGACCCAGTGCATGCTTCCTTTGTGTGACATCAGTGCTGTCACCATGATTGTATTAATTCTCCTAGACAGTTAGATTGTAAGATCCTGTTTTTCTCATCCATACAACCTCTAGAATATTTTGTACATATTAGACACTTATTATTTACTTCTTCAATTGAAACTGCAATGAAAAAAATATATATATAGAATATATAGAACAATATTGTCTGCCTTTTAAATTCTATGATACACTGAATATGTATGCAATATATATTTCAGTTAAATTATGCCTAATTTGTCCTTGTATTAATGGGATTAGGGAGCCCTTCCTGAAACTTTTACATGCTAGTCAAGAATTAATCTATACTACTTGACCACTGTCACATGATACTAAAAATGTTTGAATACCTACAATGTGACAATCTACTGAATGCTAGGAGATTAAGACAAGGTATAATCCCTGATTGTAGAGAACTCACTGTCTAATGAAGGAAACAGATAAGTAGAGCAACAATTACAATGCAGTATGATAAATACCATGACAAATCTAAGCTCCTGGTGTTATGTGGAAACAGAGTAGAAGCACTTTATCTAGTCTAAGCCAACTCCTAATGGGACATTAGACATTGCACAATCAAAAACGGGGAGAAGAGATTTCTTTCAAAGCAGAAAAAAATGGCACAAGAAAATGTTCAAAAGAATAAGAAGTATGGCATTCTTAGGGCACTGTTGGAATGTAGGGAGAAGGAGGAAAGTAAAAAGAGATGGATAATTCAAATTATGAATGCAAATTATGCATGGTCTTGCGTACCCTGCCAAGGAATTTAGAATTTATCCTAAAATTATGGTGAAGCACTTAATAATTTTAATCATGGAGTAACATGATCAGACTTACATTTAAGGAAAGTTTTCTTTTGGGGGAGATAAGGAGAATAGATTGGACAGGGAGATTGGAAGCACATATGATAAGAAACGTGATAGTAATAGAAAAGGAGAAAGAGAAGTGGACAAATTGAAGACCATAAAGATAGTAGAATCTTTTCCAGAGCTGCTCCAGGTCTTTGCTCAAAACCTGTCACCCCACTTTTAGTAGGAGTTAACATAAATTTTTAAGTTAAAGGGTCCAGAGATAAGAAAGGAATCTACAAACAAACAAACAAAAAAACCCAGATGGAACCATCTGGAACCAAGATGGAGACATATTTGACCTCCAACAGACCCTGAGTCTCATTACATGCTGACTTTACTACATTAGCATATTAAATGATACACGTACCAGTGGCCAGGACTGGACTAAATGACCAAAAAAGGATAGAAGGGAGGCACACCACTCACTCAAAAAAAGCCCTGCCCCTTCCCTGGTAGACTAATGCACATACTTCCCCATTATCACCTTCACTCCTCCTCCCTTAATCTTTACTCTTTAAAATTAAATCCCTCTTTTCAGGTGGGCAAGAAGTTGATCTGTGAACTTAGTTCCCACTTCTCCATTCTTTGGCCACTGAATAAATCTTGTGCAGTGTCCATCTCAGCTTCTGTTTCATTATTTGGCTGATCGAACCCAAGTGGAAAAAAACCCTCTCCAACAAAGGTAGAGAGCCTTGACCAGGTATGAACCCAGCAGGGCTCACACAACTTAATTCAGATTTTGGTAACAGAATCAATTCAACTTGGACACCAATAAAAAATGATGAAGAGGGAGCAGTCAATGAGGAATTCTAAGGATCTGGCTTGTGGGACCTGGAGGCTGTTGTGCCGAGTTATTTGCTGAGATAAGAAATGAGGGGAGAGACTGAGGTCTGGGAATGAGTTGTGAGGGTAGGTGAGGAAATGGGTCTGGAGATATTACTGAATGCAAGTTCATGTGCCCGACACACAAACTGAAACATTGAAGTTTGGAGCAGAGAAAGGCTTCTTGCAGGGTCAAGCAAGGAGACCAGGTGGCTTGTGCTCAAAACCCCCCTGAACTCCCTGATGGCTTTAGGGGAGAAGTTTTTACAGGTAAATTTGGGATGAGTGATTCAGGGTGTGTGACTTTCTTCTGATTGGTTGGTGGTGAGATAACAGGGCAGTGCTCCAAGAATCCTGTGCTCAGCCTGAAGTTACCATCTTTCACCTGGGTGGGGTCCTTAGTTTCTGCAGAGGAACTCAAAGATATTATATTGTTTTGTATATTCCTTCAGGAGGAACCAAGACCCTGCCCCACTGCTGCACTCTTGTTTCTTACCTGCTCCTCTTTTGTTTCTGCATCCCCTCCCTTCCCTGATTAGCAACTGTTTGAATCTGCCCATTGGAACTCAGGGAAGTTTAAGGAGGCTGAATGAAGCTTATTTCCTACATACAAGAAAAGGGGGACACTGAAAGGGTTTGTACCCAGGGGCCCCACAGGGTCCTGCTCAGTTTCAATTCCCCTTTTTCTTGATATTCTTCAATGTTGAGAGAAGATTAGAATTGACAAGAAAGGAATAACGTTTTGGATAGAGAGGTTAATCATAAACTCAGCAGAGTAAGTTGGTATTAGGGGGACTCAGTTTCAGAGACAGGAGTAAGGAGGGAAGAGGGGGCATTGATCCAGTAAGTTATGGGCATTTTTGTGGGCCTTGAGAGCAAAAGAGAGACATGCACATATGTGTAGGGCATCAACACGCAATAGGAGATGAATTCTTTGACTCAGGTGAGATTCCAAAGAGTAGTGTACTGAGTAAAATAGATCAAGAATGGAAGTTATAACCCCAGGGACCATCCATGGTTCCATGTCTTACTTTCCTCTATAATAAGATTTAAGGAGTCTGGAATTCTAGGGTAAGGGAGAAATAAGCTTTGTCAAAGAAAAAAATCTGTAAGGGTATTTCTTGGCTAAATGGGCATCTGGTATCTACTTGATTTGGATATTAATATGTACAAATCTCAGGAGAGGTTCATTTACTTGGATAAAGAAAATAAAACAATAAATTAAATGAGTGAAACTACACAACTGAATGAAACTGTTATGGAGCCATACTTGGGTCCACTTGCCCATGTGCAGTAAAGCCAATCTACTGACACTGGCTTGTGGTGAAGGAAAGTGCAGCATTTATTGCAGGGTGCCAAGCAAGGAGTCCAGGGCAGCTAGTGCTTAAAAGACCTAAGCTCCTTGAAGGCTTTCAGGGGAAGGTTTTTAAAGACAGGGAAATGTGTCGTGGGGTGTATGATCAGCTCATGGACACTCTTCTGATTGGTTGGTGATGAGTTAATCAAGAGTCAACATCATCAACCTTCTGCTTCTAACTGATCTGGGGTCTACATGCTTGCAGGGAGCATACAATTAACTTCGCCCACCTGGCGGGTGTTTTAGTATCTGCAAAACAGCTCAAAGGACATGGCTCAGAATATTATCTATAGTCCTTGAGGAGGAACTAAATGTCCTTCACTTTGTTTAATGGCTAAAGTATTATTATTTTGTCTTGCTTGACTGTTTTCCTTTCTTTCTGCATTTTCTCACTTCTCTGATTAAATTTACTCTTTGGAACTCAGGGAAGACCTAGGAGGCTACAGTTTTTCTACAGACAAGAGGCAGGTGGAGGACATGGGGTCAGGGTGGTGGGGGTTGGGTTGGGGGGGTCTGTTTTGGGAAGACCCCATAGGGTCCTTCTTGGTTATAAAACTACATATAATTTACAGTAGATTTAAATATCAAATATGTATAACAGCCATAATTACTACACAGTGTATTTCTGGTATTAATCCTCAGCACTCCATCTTCCCTCCTTGCCCCTCTATTCCCAAACACACACATATAGAGAATCATTGGAAATGGATGACACATCCTCAGCTGAATTTGACTACATGACATATCTGTCCTTGCAAAATTTGTATCTTATTACCTATTATTGGGCTTTCACCATCTGGTTCACAAATTCTGTCTTCTTGAGTCTCAATATATTACATTTCATATCCTTAACATAGAATCAGTGGCAGAAATTTTACTTTTATATTTTAGGTACATCTCTTCATCTCTTTCTAGAAACCTTGTCACTGCTGCTCCTGCACACACAGACCTGTGTATATAAATTGGTTCTACTGGCATTTCCCTCTTCAATAGCCCTCCCCTCCATTGCCTGCTTGTTGCCTCAGAGATAGCGTACTTCTATGCGAGTGGCTCAGTTGCTCTGGTCTTTCTTTTTAAATTCCTAAATATCTCTGGTCAGCTCTTGTAAGTCTCTCTGCCATGCTTCCACAGTGGGAAGGGGGCATTTTATCTTTCTCCTTTTGGTGGGGGAAATATTTCCAGAGTAAGTCTGATCTAAAACTTGCTTCCTAGTTCACATTTTTTATAATACTGAGAAATGGAATATTTCCTGCTATATCAATAAAGAAAGGATGTCACAGTCATCAACGATTGCAGCCCTCCAACATGAGCCAGTGAGCTAAGGAAACTCAGGGCTGAAAAGAATGCTTGCCATCTAGCAGCCATCAGACTGCAGCCACTCCCTGTGGGTGACCCCTGAGGAAACTCAGGGTGTGTCAGGATACTGGCCCCAGGTAGCTGAGGTGCATATCAAAGGAATGATTTCAATGAGCCCAGACTCTTGCATCTTCCCATACATAGAAAAGTGCTAAATTCCTTAACTTGAGATATCTGGTTTTCTTTAATTAGCAATAATCTTTTGACCTTCCCGACTACCTGTCCTTTGTTTCAAAATTCCTATATATCCTGGCTCCCCCCTCACCTCCTCAGAGCAGTTTCTCAGAGCTATCTGAAACGCTGTCTCCAGTGGTGCAGTCCTCATTTTGCCCCCCAAAAAACTTAACTCACAACTGTCACATTGTACATTTCTTTTAAGTCAACAGTTATGGTGACCACTAAGGGACTCAGAGTGGACTTCTCTCCTTCGCCTGAGGAACTCTACGAAGAACCAGACCCTTGGTACCAGCAGAGGCTACTTGTGTCCATCCACCTCCTGGGAGAGTCCAGACAAAGTCTCTCCTGGTTCTCGGATCTCCAGTGTTGGTTGATGATCCTGAGTTTTATTTGGCGGTGTAGCAGGCACCTGCCTCCTCCCAGTTGAATGATACTGGTGGGGGTGGGGCTGGTTGAAAGATACCAGGGAAATACCCACCCAGGTGAAAGATAATGGCGCGGGGCAGGGGGTGGGCCTGGCTGAAAGATACCAGGGTTTGCTCAGTTGTAAGAGACTGAGTGGACCTGGTTAAGTGGTTGGGTAGGAGGCTGATCTGACGCTTTTCCTCAGTTAGGCTGGCTTAATAGAATTTGTCAGGATATGCTATATAAAGGCAGGACTGGGTCTCACAGAGTTGAGAAGCACTGGTCTGTGTGAGCTTATTTTTAATTCATACCTCTCTTCGAAACACCATACTCACAAATCCAACTTTCTCCTTGACAACTCCAATTGAAGGAACCAAAGACATCTCAAATTTAACATGCCCAAATGGAAGTTGATTCTCAACCCACTCAATCTCTCTCAACCCATGCAGACTGAGAAAATTGCCCCAGTGACTCCAGAAAGCTAGGAATCACCTTTCAGTCTCCCTTTCCCTGATCCCTACTCCAGTCTACCAACAAATCCTCTACTGTCTGTCTTCAAAGCATATCTGGAATCCATCCACTTCTATTGCCAAAACCATCACCTTGACCCTCACTGCCTCTTTTTTGAAATATAATGGAATCTCCTAACTAGTTGCCTGCTTCAGGTCTTTCCCCTCTGCAGTCCATTCTCCAAACAGCAACTAGAGTGCTCATCTTAACAAGTGTTCCCACTGAACTGAGAATAAAATCCAACCTTCAGTCATGGCCTCTAGGATACTGCACAATTGGCTCCCTGATTAACTCTGCAACATTATCTTACAGCACTCTCCCCTTCACTTACTACGTGCCAGAACACACACCTTCCTTCACTTCCTAAAACAAAGCAAACCCTCAGGATCTTCCCTCTGCTGAGACTCTCCTCTCCTCCAGCCTCTCTTGCTCTACACAGACACAGACACACACACACACACACACACACACATGTGCACACACCCTGAACAGCTAGCTCCTTCTCATCCACAGGTCTCTGTTTCACTGGCACTTCCTCAGAGGCCTCCCCTGATAATTCAACCTAAAGTTCCTGAGATTCTCTTTCTATCATTTTCTTTCATGGCACTTATCACAACGTGTAATTATAAATGTACTCTTGGGACTTCCCTGGTAGTACAGTGCTTAAGAATCCACTGGCCAATGCAGGGGTAATGGGTTTGATCCCTGGTCCAGAAAGATCCCACATGCCACGGAGCAACTAAGCCCATGTGCCACAACTACTGAGCCTGTGCTCTAGAGCCCACAAACCACAACTACTGATACTGAAGCCCATGCACCCTAGATCCCACATGCTGCAACCACTGAAGCCCAGGCACTCTAGGGCCCGTGCTCTGCAACAAGAGAAGCCACTGCAATGAGAAGCCCGTGCACCACAACAAAGAGTAGCCCCCCACTGACCACAAATAGAGAAAGCCCGAGTGCAGCAATGAAGACCCAATGCAGCCAATTAAAAAATAATGAAAGAAATAAAGAGAGAGAGAGAGAAAGGGAGAGGGGGAGAGAGAGGGAGAGGGAAGGAAAGAAGGGAGGGAGGGAGGAAGGGAGGGAGGAAGGAAGGAAGGAAGGAAGGAGGAAGGAAGGAAGGAAGGAAGAAGGAAGGAAGGAAGGAAGGAAGGAAGGAAGGAAGGAAGGAAGGAAGGAAGGAAGGAAGGAAGGAAGGAAGGAAGGAAGGAAGGAAGAATTTGTTAGGATAAAAGTGAAGATATTACATGAGAGCTTTGCTCCGAAGAAAAGGAACAAGACTGTTCCTAGCCAGTTACAGCTTTCTCAGGTGACAGAAATTTATGGGAGTGGCAGAGGCAGAGGCCTCATACCGTGCAGTGGTCCCATAGGGGAACCCACTCATTAATTAAAACACTTGCTTGACCAGGGGTCCCAGAAAAAAATTGGCCATTCAGCGATCCCAGCACCCGCGGTGGTCTTAGACCACTGAAGGGAGAAACTGAGACGTGTAAGAGGGCTAAAATGACTCTGGGGGGACTCCTAGGGGAGTTAAGATCACAAGCAGCACACTGGCCCACCACACAACTTCACTAGTAAATTTTATCCGTGACAAATTCAACTTAAAATTAGAGATAATCTCTCAAACACAGAAACAAGGGACGTCAGAAAACCAACCTCCAACTAACACCCCAGATCTTTTATTGCGTACCCAGTTAAATTAAATTAAGGTTAAAAAAAAAAGCTGGCTTGATAAAAATGTCTTCTCAGAATTCTGACTTTAACAAAGGCCTTCTGGGGGAAACTTGCATTTCTCTTCCTGTGTCTTTAAGATGTAAATGTTCTACCTGATCTTCCTAGGACATTCTGTGTGCCTGTGTTTTGAAAACTTGGCCCCTTCCATGCTATTTGAGAGTAAACTCTCTGGATTTTACTTAGGTGACATCCTCACCCACACTTTTATAGGGAAACCTCTTGCATCTTAATGGTTTGAATCACTATAAATATATATACCTTATTAATGGTCAAATGATGGAGCCTTTTAAAATTGGAGAAACTAACAAATTGGTGAATCTAGAGTGCTCTCATTATAAACAGCTGTTTTATCAGTACCTATAAAAACAAAAATCAAATTAAAGGTGGAAAAAAAAAGAAATATATCTATACCTAAGAACTTCTTTAGTTTGTAACAAGTAAGAAGAACTGGTTTGGGAAGCTTTTTTTGTGGTCTTTGCTGTCCCTCAGTGGGTCCTACAGATGCTAATAAAAGCATTAGAATAATTAATGTTAACAGGAAAAAATCCTGTAAGGAAAGTCTAGATATTATTTCCAACAAGATTGAAATTTTAAAGGAATTTTCTCAAATGAATAAAAAAATCTGTAGATGGTTATTTAAAATGGGATAAATAAAATGGACATTTATGTGATTTAAACAGAAGGTTTTGATTTTATACTACCTAAGGTTAAATTGGCCAAAAGGGACCCCCTACTGGTCCCCAACATTAAAAGCCAAAGGAGCCTGTTCTATTTACCCCAGTTTTAAAATATATTTAACAGGCTAGAAAAAAAAAAAAATTTTTACACTTGACATACCTGACCAGCAATTATTTGGGACAACAGTTAGGCACAAGTGTCTGAGTTCCTTGACTCAAACCTACTCTGGGGATCCCAGAGCCTTTTATATAAAAATAGATAAAATGGACAGGGAACAAAAAGAAGAAAAACTTTTAGAACTCCTCCTGTAAGATAAAAGCTTGTTGATTGGATCCTAATAAAAGTTTAAGTTAAAGGTATAAAAGTTGACAGAATTGAGATGAAAGTGTATGAACTGGGTATATTTAAATGGGCTTTATATAAGGTGGTTACATCTCTTTTGTTTAATTATATTGTGGGATAGGCATGTTTCACTGGGAAGTACTTCTCCTGCATGGTATTATAAGACAAGACATATAGATTGCCCCTCAGAAAATATTAAACATACTAAAGGAAACCAATAGGGTTTCCTGAGCCATACAAATAAGTAAAAACTGGGAACTAACAATCAAGGGCTAGTAAAAATAAAAATAGTGATTTTGCTCTGAGCTTAACTTGTGAACTCAAAATGAAGGCCTTTGCTGAATGCTTTATACAAACCTTTGAAGGCATGATAAATTAAACTCTAAGTTCTAGAACATAGAGCTCATAAAATAAGTTTCAGTTTAGTTAGAAATCTTGTCACTGATAAAATCTTTTAGTATCATTTAGGTGACAGACCTGTTCTTGGGGAACTAAAAACCACTGTCTTTCTAGTGCAAATCTTTAAGAACCAGAATGTGAATACAGGCCACAAGGACCTGAGACTGAGCCTAATTAGCTCAATCAGACAAAACCTGAAACCAAGGGAGAAAAAGTGGCAATTTTAAAATTCAACCACTGAAAATGCTCCCTCAGGGAAAATTTACAAACAGTAAAGCCTTAGTCATCTGAGAAAGCAACTTTAATGTATTCCAACTGTTTGTAAACTAGTAATTTCATATTGAAATACCTGTTTCATAACTGTTTCTAAGTAAAGCCATGCGATCTCTAGTGTTGCCTGTTTATATTATATGTCTGTGAACGCATTATACATGAGATCTCTACCTCTGAAAAATATTATCAAAATTGAATTTATAAAGAGCTCTACTGAATTTAAAAGAAAGTGCTTACATATAAAGAAACCAGCCAAAATGACTTTCAGGGTCACGTGAACTGAGAAAAAGTCAATATTAAGTTGATACCTGGTATTAAAATTTAAGTTTGTTCATCTAATGAATATAGACATGTAATTAGAGTTATCAACATGAAGTGTAATACTTTACTGTGCCTAGGCTTGACAGAAGTCAAATAAGACCTTAGTATATCTGTTGCAAGGAAAATAACTTGATATGATGAGACTTTAAATGTAAATGAGATAAGAAGTTTTGGGTAAACTGTTTAAAAGTAATTATAGTTTTGAAATGTCTACTTAAAATGATCTTTACAAATATTTGGTAATCCAAAGTTCTAGAGTTATGCTAGGTTAAGTAATGGAAGTTTATTGAATAGATAATTTCCAAAAAAATAAGATACTGAGACATCAATTACTAAATAAAGAGACTGAAGGTATTTAGGACTATTAATGAAAATGTGTGGTACCACCCTGAGATATTCTCTATAAGAAAACAAATGTTTTTAGAAATTATCATTGATATTTATGTTCACCAATCTACAGAATGCTAATTTAAAAAACTGTTCATAATTGCTTACTTCTTAAATTTCACTAGAAATTAAGGTCCTTAAGAGTTGAGGATTATAATTTAAACATGTAATTAAAACTAATAGGAATAATAATGAAACATTTCAATGTACAGTAGGAAAGTAGAATGTGTGTTTTCAGTAAAGAAGGTATGAGGAATGGAATTACATTTTACTGAGGAAAAAGAAAGAAAGTACGTCTTAGAACTGGTTGGTTTATTTGGACTGGAGCTAAAATTAACTTGTAAGGAAACAAGTCATTTTTGTTAGCTAGACTAGGAGAATATTTCTTCATTTTTGTGATTTCATAATTCTCTTTTGATCCTGTGTGATGACATGATCACAGAGTGCTCTTGCTTGTGCCTTACTCCATCATACCCAGTGGCCTTGTTTGATGACCACTGTGTTGTTTAAAATGGTTTCTGGGGACTTCCTTGGTGGCGCAGTGGTTAAGAATCTGCCAGCCAATGCAGGGGACACGGGTTTGAGCCCTGGTCCGGGCAGATCCCTCATGCTGCAGATCATGCCGGAACTAAGCCTGTGCAACACAACTACTGAGCCTGTGCTCTAGAGCCCATGAGTCACAACTACTGAGCCTTCATGCCACAACTACTGAAGCCCGCATACCTAGAGCCTGTGCTCCACAACAAGAAGCCACCTTAATGAGAAGCCCGCGCACTGCAACGAAGAGTAGTCCCCGCTCGCCACAACTAGAGAAAGCCCATGTGCAGCAACGAAGACCCACGCAGCCATACATAAACAAACAAACAAATAATAATAATAAATAATAATAAATAAATAAATAAATAAAAATAAAAAATAAAAAAATGGTTTCTGTTCAGGGAAGTCCCCCTGAAGTATATTTTAAAATATGTAACTATTGTGATGTGAGGTAGTTTTATTTGTTTCTAATTATCATTATGTTCCAGTCTACAATTTTAATCTTCCTGCAAGGTCCAACATGTCCACCCACACCATTAATTTTATACTTTCTTGATTGATGACCTTCTCTGACATTCTCTCTTTTCTCCAGTTCTTACCATATTTGTGTTGGGTCTAATTTGTGTAGTGAACACCTTCATATAATATGTCTAGTAGCCCTGTGTTCCTTACTCTATCCTGAAAGTTATAATTGTGATGTCAGAAAACACATAGGACATTATTTCTTAATGACATTGCTGAGAGGTTGCATTTACCCTGTACTTTTTGTTTCCAGACAATTCCACATGAGAAATAGACACCATGCAGATATATAAAGCAGCTTGTGTGAGTTTCTGTGCCCTTAAGTGAGCCATATTTGTTGTTTTCTTTTAGTCATTTTGCAATATGACAAAATTTGGTCATGAAATGTCTTCCAATATTGGTCAAATTCCTGACCAAGAGGAGGATATCTGAGAAATGGAATATTTCCTGCCATATCAATAAACAAAGGATGTCACAGTCAATAACGATTGCAGCTATCCAATGTGAGCCAGTGAGCCAAGGAAACTCAGGGCTGAAAAGAATGCCTGCCATCTAACAGCCACTCCCTGTGGTGAGCCCTGAGGAAACTCAGGATGTGTCAGGATACTGGCCCCAGATAGCTGAGGTGCATATCAAAGGAATGATTTCAATGAGCCCAGACTCTTGCATCTTCCCATACATAGAAAAGCGCTAAATTACTTAACTTGAGATATCTGGTTTTCTTTAATTAACAATAATCTTTTGATGTTCCCAACTACCTGTCCTTTGTTGCAAAAACTCCTGTATATCCTGGCTCCCCCCTCGCCTCTTTGGAGCTGTTTCTCAGAGTTATCTGAAACGCTGTCCCCAGTGGTGCAGTCCTCATTTTGCCCCAAATAAAACTTAACTCTCAACTCTCACGTCGTACTTTTTTTTTTAAGACAATACCATTAAACATGGCCCTTGGCTCCAGGAAAATATTTTACTATTTAAATATAAATTTAAACCTGTTTTCTCTCTTTCTCATAAGAGATATTATTTCCTTGAGAGCTAGGGAACCAAGTGTCAGGGGTGTGTGTTGAGGTGGGGGTTAAGCGGATGTTACTTATTGTAATGGGTCACAGGCAGGTGATCCTGTAATCAACATGACTGGATCACTCAGAAAACACAAACCCAGGAAGTCATCCTTCTGGGAGTGTTGTTACACCTCTCACTGAGCTACAGATCTAGCCATGGTAAAAATTTGTGTGGAGGCACACTCCCATTCTCCCAAAGAAATAAACATGATAAAGCTGTGGAAATCCACTTAGTCTGTTCTATTACACACTCTTTAGTTTTTTCCCTGAAACTTATCCTTCTCCTTTTTTATTACTATATTAAGCTTCTCTGTCCTTTATCTTTTCCCTAGACTTTCTCTATTATTCATTTTTGCATTTATAAAAGAAAAAACTTTTAAATGTTCAAATATATTCCATATCAACCAGATAAAAATAAGAACAATAAAAAATTCATATATTGCTAAGGTTTTACATACACTAATATAATCTAAATAACAAACTTATGATAATAGAGTACTTCTACTTTCCCAACTTTACCAAGGTAAACTGAAAATTAGAGGGAGTAACAACTTGTTCAAGGTCACATAGCTAATAAAAGAAAGGATTCAAATCTTATTCTAATTGACACTAGAAGACATGATTAATTTATCCAATAAATATGGATTGAGTACCTTGGTGCTAGAAACACAACAGCGACAAAACAGACCAATCACTGCCCTCATGGTGCTTACCTTCTTGTGGAGTGTCAAATAAAAAGTGCCCCAGACAAGTTAAATAGACAAAGAAAACTTCATTCAAAACTATGAGAGAGACTGAACTCAACTCCCCTAAGACATAAGGTAAGAGATATTTTTTTTCAGATTTTTCAAGTTATATTTATATAGGTTTAATTTACAAACAATAAATTTTACCCTTTTAATGTTAAAGATTGAGGGATTTTGACAAATATGTACAGGACTCGTATTTTTTTTTAATTTTTAAATTTTATTTTATTTATTTTTTTATACAGCAGGTTCTTATTAGTCATCCATTTTATACACATCACTGTATACATGTCAATCCCAATCTCCCAATTCATCACACCACCACCCTCACCTGCCTCTGCTTCCCCCCCTTGGTGTCCATACGTTTGTTCTCTATATCTGTGTCTCAATTTCTGCCCTGCAAACTGGTTCATCTGTACCATTTTTCTAGGTTCCACATATATGCGTTAATAAATGACATTTGTTTTTCTCTTTCTGACTTACTTCACTCTGTATGACAGTCTCTAGATCCATCCACGTCTCTACAAATGACCCAATTTCATTCCTTTTTATGGTTGAGTAATATTCCATTGTATATATGTACCACATCTTCTTTATCCATTCGTCTGTCAATGGGCATTTAGGTTGCTTCCATGACCTGGCTATTGTAAATAGTGCTGCAATGAAAATTGGGGTACATGTCTCTTTTTGAATTATGGTTTCTCAGGGTATATGCCCAGTAGTGGGATTGCTGGATCATATGGTAGTTCTACTTTTAGTTTTTTAAGGAAGCTCCATACTGTTTTCCATAGTGGTTGTATCAATTTACATTCCCACTGACAGTGTAGGAGGGTTCCTTTTTCACCACACCCTTTCCAGCATTTATTGTTTCCAGCTTTTTTCATAATGACCATTCTGACCAGGGTGAAGTGATACCTCATTATAGTTTTGATTTGCATTTCTCTAATAATTAGTGATGTTGACCATCTTTTCATGTGCCTCTTGGCCATCTGTATGTCTTCCTTGGTGAAATGTCTATTTAGGTCTTCCACCCATTTTTTAACTGGATTGTTTGTTTTTTTGATATTGAGCTGCATAAGCTGTTTGTATATTTTGGAGATTAATCCTTTGTCTGTTGTTTCATATGTAAATATTTTCTCCCATTCAGAGGGTTGTCTTTTGTCTTCTTTATGGTTTCCTTTGTTGTGCAAAAGCTTTTAAGTTTACTTAAGTCCCATTTGTCTATTTTTGTTTTTATTTCTGTTACTCAAGGAGGTGGGTCAAATAGGATCTTGCTGTGGTTTATGTCAAAGAGTGTTTTTCCTAAGTTTTCCTCTAACAGTTTTATAGTGTCTGGTCTTACATTTAAGTCTTTAATCCATTTGGAGTTTATTTTTGTGTATGGTGTTGGGTAGTGTTCTAATTTCATTCTTTTACATGTAGCTGTCCAGTTTTCCCAGCACCACTTATTGAAGAGGCTCTTTTCTCCATTGTATGTTCTTCCCTCCTTTGTCATAGATTAGTTGACCATAGGTGCGTGGGTTTATCTCTGGGCTTTCTATACTGTTCCATTGATCAATATTTCTGTTTTTGTGCCAGTACCATATTGTCTTGATTACTGTAGATTTGTAGTATAGTCTGAAGTCAGGGAGTCTGATTCCTCCAGCTCCGTTTCTTTCCCTCAAGACTGCTTTGGCTCTTTGGGGTCTTTTGTGTCTCCATACAAATTTTAAGATTTTTTTGTTCTAGTTCTGTGAAAAATGCCATTGGTAATTTGATAGGGATGGCATTGAATCTGTAGATTGTTTTGGGTAATATAGTCATTTTCACAATATTGATTCTTCCAATCCAAGAACATGGTGTATCTCTCCATCTGTTGGTATCATTTTTAATCTATTTCAACACTGTCTCATTGTTTTCTGCATACAGGTCTTTGTCTCCCTAGGTAGGTTTATTACAAGGTATTTTATTCTTTTTGTTGCAGTGGTAAATGGGAGTGTTTCCTTAATTTCTCTTTCTGATTTTTCATCATTAGTGTATAGGAATGCAAGAGATTTCTGTGCATTAATTTTGTATCCTGCAACTTTACCAAATTCATTGATTAGCTCTAGTAGTTTTCTGGTGGCATCTTTAGGATTCTCTATGTATAGTATCATGTCATCTGCAAACAGTGACAGTTTTACTTCTTCTTTTCCAATTTGGATTCCTTTTATTTCTTTTTCTCCTCTGATTGCCATAGCTAGGACTTCCAAAACTATGTTGGATAATAGTGGCAAGAGTGGACATCCTTGTCTTGTTCCTGATCTTAGAGGAAATGCTTTAAGTTTTTCACCACTGAGAATTATGTTTGCTGTGGGTTTGTCCTATATAACCTTTATTATGTTGAGGTAGGTTCCCTATATGCCCACTTTCTGGAGAGTTTTTATCATAAATGTGTGTTGAATTCTGTCAAAAGCTTTTTCTGCATCTATTGAATCTGCATCTGATCATATATTTTTATTCTTCAATTTGTTAATATGCTGTATCACATTGATTGATTTTCATATATTGAAGAACCCTTGCATCCCTGGGATAAGTCCCACTTGATCACAGTGTGTGATCCTTTTAATGTGTTGCTGGATTCTGTTTGCTAGTATTTTGTTGAGGATTTTTGCATCTATATTCATCATGGATATTGTTCTGTAATTTTCTTTTTTTTGAAGTATCTTTGTCTGGTTTTGTATCAGGGTGATGGTGGCCTCATAGAATGAGTTTGGGAGTGTTCCTTCGTCTGCAATTTTTTGGAAGAGTTTGAGAAGGATGGGTGTTAGCTCTTCTCTAAATGTTTGATAGAATTCCCCTGTGAAGCCATCTGGCCCTGGACTTTTGTTTGT
Source organism: Balaenoptera musculus (assembly GCF_009873245.2). Lineage (NCBI taxonomy): Eukaryota > Metazoa > Chordata > Mammalia > Artiodactyla > Balaenopteridae > Balaenoptera > Balaenoptera musculus. The sequence goes on from NC_045802.1 coordinate 36,755,463, forward strand.
TGGAAGATTTTTCATCACAGTTTCAATTTTATTACTTGTGATTGCTCTGTTCATATATTCTATTTCTTCCTGGTTCAGTCTTGGAAGGTTATAACTTTTTATGAATTTGTCCATTTCCTCCAGGTTGTCCATTTTATTGGCATAGAGTTGTTTGTAGTAGTCTCTTAGGATGCTTTGTATTTCTGTAGTGTCTGTTGTAACTTCTCCTTTTTCATTTCTAATTTTATTGATTTGAGTCCTTTCCCTCTTTTTCTTGATAAGTCTGGCTAACGGTTTATCAATTTTGTTTATCTTCTCAAAGAACAAGTTTTTACTTTTATTGATCTTGCTGTTGTTTTCTTTGTTTCTATTTCATTTATTTCTGTTCTGATCTTTATGATTTCTTTCCTTCTGCCAGCTTTGGGTTTTCTTTGTTCTTCTTTCTCTACTTCCTTTAGGTGTAAGGTTAGATTGTTTATTTGAAATTCTTCTTGTTTCTTGAGGTAGGCTTGTATAGCTATAAACTTCCCCCTTAGAACTGCTTTTACTGCAATCCATAAGTTTTGGATTGTCGTGTTTTCATTATCATTTGTCTCCAGGTATTTTTTGATTTCCTCTTTGATTTCTTCAGTGATCTCTTGATTATTTAGTAACGTATTGTTTAGCCTCCATGTGTTTGTGTTTTTTATGTGTTTTCCCCTGTAATTCATTTCTAATCTCATAGCACTCTGGTCAGAAAAGATGCTTGATATGATTTCAATTTTCTTAAATTTACTGAGGCTGGATTTGTGACCCAAGATGTGACCTATCCTGGAGAATGTTCCATGTGCACTTGAAGAAAGTGTAATCTGCTGTTTTTGGATGGAATGTCCTATAAATATCAATTAAATCTATCTGGTCTATTGTGTCATTTAAAGCTTGTGTTTCCTTATTAATTTTCTGTTTGGATGATCTGTCCATTGGTATAAGTATGGTGTTAAAGTCCCCCACTATTATTGTGTTATTGTCGATTTCCTCTTTTATAGCTGTTAGCAGTTGCCTTATGTATTGAGGTGCTCCTATGTTGGGTGCATATATAATTATAATTTTTATATCTTCTTCTTGGATTGATCCCTTGATCATTATGTAGCGTCCTTCCTTGTCTCTTGTAACATTCTTTATTTTAAAGTCTATTTTATCTGATATGAGTGCTGCTACTCCAGCTTTCTTTTGATTTCCATTTGCATGGAATATCTTTTTTCATCCCTTCACTTTCAGTCTGAATGTGTCCCTAGGTCTGAAGTAGGTCTCTTGTAGACAGCATATATATGGGTCTTTTTTTTAAATCCATGCAGCAAACCTGTGTCTTTTGGTTGGAGCATTTAATCCATTCACGTGTAAGGTAATTATCGATATGTATGCTCCAATTACCATTTTCTTAATTGCTTTGGGTTTGTTTTTGCACGTCCTTTTCTTCTCTTGTGTTCCCCACTTAGAGAAGTTCCTTTAGCATTTGTTGTACAGCTGGTTTGGTGGTACTGAATTCCCTTAGCTTTTGCTTGTCTGTAAAGCTTTTGATTTCTCCATTGAATCTGAATGAGATCCTTGTCGGGTAGAGTAATCTTGGTTGTAGGTTCTTCCCTTTCACCAGTTTAAGTATATCATGCCACTCCCTTCTGGCTTGTAGAGTTTCTGCTGAGAAATCAGCTGTTAACCTTATGGGAGTTCCCTTGTTTGTTAATTGTCGTTTTTCCCTTGCTGTTTTCAATAATTTTTCTTTGTCTTTAACTTTTGCTAATTTGATTACTATGTGTCTCAGCCTGTTTCTCCTTGGGTTTATCCTGCCTTGCACTCTCTGCTCTTCCTGGACTTGGGTGGCTATTTCCCTTCCCATGTTATGGAAGTTTTCGACTATAATTTCTTCAAATATTTTCTTGGGTCCATTCTCTCTCTCTCTTCTCCTTCTGGGTCCCCTATCATGCGAACATTTTTGAGTTTAATGTTGTCCCAGAAGTCTTTTAGGCTGTCTTAATTTCTTTTCATTCTTTTTTCTTTATTCTGTTCCATGGCAGTGAATTCTACCATTCTGTCTTCCAGGTCACTTATCCTTTCTTCTCCCTCAGTTTTTCTGCTATTGATTACTTCTAGTGTAGTTTTCATTTCAGTTATTGTGTTGTTCATCTCTGTTTGTTTGTTCTTTAATTCTTCTAGACCTTTGTTAAACATTTCTTACATCTTCTCGACCTTTGCCTCCATTCTTTTTCCAAGGTCCTGGATCATCTTCACTATCATTATTCTGAATTCTTTTCTCTGGAAGGTTGCCTGTCTCCACTTTGTTATTTGTTTTTCTGGGGTTTTATCTTGTTCCTTCATTTGGTACATAGCCCTCTGCCTTTTCATCTTGTCTATCTTTCTGTAAATGTGGTTTTTGTTCCACAGGCTGCAGGATTGTAGTTTTTCTTGCTTCTGCTGTCTGCCCTCCAGGGTAAGAGAGATTTTTAACACTGGGGTGAGCTAGGGGAAAAGTACTGGAGGACCTTCGGGGTGGTGGTCAATGTGATTAGGTCATTTCTTGTTTGTTAGTTGATGCTTATCAAAGTTAAACTGCTACTCTCCCATAGATCTGGAGATAGGGTGCTCTCTCTCTTGATGATGTTTCAAAAGAATGGCTTATAGGTCTTTGAGAGAGACATTTCTAGGTTGTAAAACTAGCAAGAGGTTGGGAGAAGATTTACATATTAAAGGGACAGGGAAAGAATTTACAATAGTAAGTTTTCTAAAATAAATGTTTTAAGAAAAGAGAAGTCTATTGTCAGGAAGAAACCATTCTAAAATTTAGTCAAGCTGAGGGGAACATTAAGCTCATCTTGGTCAAGAGAGAGACAAAAATACATAGAAGTATAACACCAAGCAGAATAATGGTGCTGGGTTGTATAGGGATGCTATTTTACAGGGTATATGTGATTTTATCCCAATTCATATCAAGAATAGCTGTCTTAAGTCCCCAGTTCCAGACTTATAGAGCAACTAATTAGAATTATAATTATAAGGGGGAACATCTCCTAATGACAAAGATGTAACAACCAACTTGTTGTTTACTAGAAAATGTGTTGACAGGCTGCATCTTCTGGCTTAGCTCTGATCTCAGAGCTTTTCCAGCTATTATTCCTAATGTTCATCATTAATTTCAGGGCCATAATTTGGCATTAGCATTTAGGCTACTATCAATCACCTTCATCATCTTTCCCTACCCCAACTTTCTAGATCCTCTAACTTGAAGACCTGATTATAACCGTCTCCTGGATAACATGGCTATCCTCTCATTTTACTGAGGGAAAACATCCTGGGTCACTTTAGCCTGTTCTCCCTTCATGTCTTCTAAATCTGGCATATTTGCCAAATAACCCTAAACTGAAAGTGTTCTTACACATTTTTCTGGACAATAGCTTTTTTCATTTAATCTCCAAAAGACAAGGAAGTCACTTCAGCATCTCAGAAGTCATTTTTCCCCTTGGTTAATAAAGGAGACTTTTCTGAAGCTCTCTCCCCAGCTAAGACAGGAAAAGCAACTGGCTAAAAAGCAAATTTAATCTCCGGCAGGGCACCTCTACTCCATTACACTATCCCTATTCTTTTTATGTTCTCACAAAAATGTTACAAAGCTCTACATTTAATAGATAAGAAGACTGAGACTTTGAGAGTCTTATTCAAGCCACATAACTGTTAAGCAAAGGGCTGAGATGTAAGCCTAGATTTTCATAATTCCGAAGCCTGTGTTCTTTGCAATTTTTTTTTGCATTGTTACATACTTAATCAAGTTTTAATCATGAGGATAAACCTAAATTCTATGGCTTTTATTTTTTCATGGAAAAATGTAGACATCTATAATGATATCAAAATGAAACATAAAAATATTATTCTGGTCTAATGTGGAGTTTTTCCTGAGTTATAATAATTATAACAGAGTTTTCTATTCAAATGTTCTTTCAGGAATAGATCATTAGAAAAAATATGCTAAATGGTATTGATTATCCATTTTTATTTCAACATTAAGAGGAACTATTTTACTAGCTTATTATTTCCTTTTGTGGCTTTATAAGGTCAATTAGTTTTGTTCTCTTTGGAGATAAGAATACTGAAGAAAACAGAGTACTATAGGTAATATTCTTTTTTTTTCTTTTTTACTATTTATTTTTTATACAGCAGGTTCTTTTTTAAACATATTTATTTATTTATTTGGTTGTGCAGGGTTAGCTGCAGCAGGTGGGCTCCTTAGTTGCAGCGTGCAAACTAACATGTTCTTTTTAATTATCTATTTTATACGTATTAGTGTATATATGTCAATCCCAATCTCCCAATTCATCCCACCACCACCACCACCACTGACCCCCACCCTGCTTTTCCCCCTTGGTGTCATACGTTTGTTCTCTACATCTGTGTCTCTATTTCTGTATAGGACAAATTCTAATTACTTTATAGAATATGAACTACTTTACCTTGTTTTGGTTGTTTGCTTAAGATATTTTTTCTTATTAAAAAATTACAATGGAAAATGCAGGAGTAAATTTTCCTTTCACATTATTTCACAATTCACCTCACTTCTCTTTCATGTACTTATACTATGAGGCTGATTTTAATTCTTGGCTTGGTGAACAATAGTTTGTGCATCCCTTTGAAAAACTGAGCCATGCCTCATTGCACTTCTGTCCTTCACTTTCTCAACCTAGAATTTATCCTGAATATTTCAGAAAATTAAGGCTACATCTTCTCTATAAGAGTGAGGTTTGAAGGATGAAAAGCCAAGTACCTGGATAGGCACAGATGCATCTAAGTTGCATTCATGGAGATGGGGCTGTGGCTGCTATGTTCTTGCTGATGTTCTGTTCTGCTGCTGCCATGAGCCTACTGAGGTCATGAGCCCTTCTCTTTGTCACTGGCTCCTAATACTGCCACATAGCAATAGAATTCTCCATCATGGCATCAGTTAGAGGGAATGTACAAAACTCCCTATCTCAAGAGATGTTTAAAGATAGGTACTAGAGCTGTACCTAGTGTGTGTGAGTGGTAAAATTATACAATCTCACCGGGAGATGGGACCATAAAAAATCACAGTCATTGTCAGACTTCAGAATTACTTAGTATCACTCAGGGATGATTGTTAGGTAAGCAGATCTCCCTGTTACAGTAACAATGCATTTCTCTGAGTGGCTCCAGAATCTAGTTGTTTGACAAACTTCTGAAAGTATTTCTTAGTTACCTCTGAAACACAAAAGGATTTGGCTGGGTGGTTAAACAGTGCAATGCACCTCTGAGATAATAGAATCTGAAAATGACAGCAAATAATTCCTGAATGATAATTTTCATCATAATTATCTGGGTAAAATCTAACCAGATTCTAACTCTTTTATAGATCAAAAACCTATTATGTTTTCTCCTAAATGGTTGGATTGCAAACTGATTTGATTTTGCCTCCAGCAGACTTTCTGTGACTGTGTCCCAGGGGAGAGACAAAAGGACTGGAAACAAGGGTCATTCTAGAGGACAGCTTTTGTTGAGAAAGGTACCTTCATTCTTCTCACTTGAGGCAGAGAGCACCGTCTTCACCAGGTAATGAAAAATCTGCTTCTAGAGTCATTACTCCCTCACCCCCTCCTGATTCTTGACAGAGTGCATCCAAAAAGTGAAAGAACTGTTTATCTCATGATTCTAGTGAAGTGAAAAAAGATGGCCTTCTCCCAACTCCTGGGTAATTAATTTAGCCTAATGTGTTTGTTCTAGAATCCAAGTACTGCAGTAATAGGCGCCATGTAAATATACAGATAGCTTAAGAGAGATCACTTTATTTAGATAATCAAATAACTCTTTGGTTCACCCAAGATTAACAATGACTTGAAACTCTCATTCATTTAAACTAATACCATCTTACCTGTTATAAAAATATTTAGTATTTAATGCACAAATTTTAGTATTTAATACACTGTAAGGAAAGTAGTGCTTAACAAAGATTATATGCCTTGCTTTCAAGGTCTGACAACACAGGAAGGATCAGATTTGGGATCCAAATGCAAGCCTACAGACTCCAAGTCTAGTTCTCTTTAAAGGATGTGAGGGCGTATGTAATGAGTTTTTCCAGATTCTTACAGTTATGGAGGACATCCAAAGCTCTGGTTACAGTAAGAGTGTTATTGGCCTCAAACCCTCACCCAGATTTGCTGAGACTGTAAAGTACTCTTATCTCTCTTCAAGTCTTGGTTTCTCCTAAAAAACATTCTCCAGTCTCCTTTCTCTGGTTAGGGTTCAGGGGCAACTCATTTGACATAGCACTAAAGCCTGGGGTCATCATATAATTTACTCATAAACCTTTGACAGACTCCATAGTTCCAAAATATTTACATCAGACAGATTCTGCCACTGCAATTGTTGTCTAGATGTGGAGACAGATATCTGGTGCTCTCTCCTCTGCCATCATCTCAGAACCCTTCCCTCCAGTCATACGTATTTGCACAAGAGAAGTGAAAACATATGTCCACCAAAAGCCTTGAACAAGAATATTTATAACAACGTTATTCATAATCACCGAAAACTGGAAACAACCAGATGTCTATCAACAGTCCAAAGGAAAAATCAAGTGTATATTCATACAAAAGAGTACTGAGTAGTATTCTACTCAGCAATAAAATGGACCAAACTGATGATAAAATAAGCAACATAGGTGAATCTCAAAAATGTTATGTTGGGTATATTTCTACTGATATGTATACTTTTGTGTAATTCTGAAATGGCCCAAACTAACACTGAGGATAAAAATCAGATCAGTGATTACTTGGGAAACAGAAGGAGGATATAAGCTGGGAAAGGACATGAGAGAACTCTCTGAGATGGTGGAAATGTTCTGTGTGGGGGTCAGTTTGCATTTTTCAAACTGATTGAATGATATTCTTAAGATCTGAGCATTTTATTGAGTGTAGATTATACCTCAAAAGGAAATATTTTTTAAAGCTCACTAAAAATTACCCCTGTAAATTCTACTTGATCTTGCTTATCAGTTGATTTTGAAAATACATATACAGATGATAACCACCCATGAATAGAAAAAATCAAATAAATGGGTCAAAATATGATTTTATAAGTTTGAATCCAAGTCATTCAGTATCTGTTTCAGTCAGGTCAGAATGTATAAATGAGATACTAATAATTAACCAAATTCATTGTGATGTCCGGAGAATAAATTGATTGAAGATCTCTAAAACAATAAAAGCAAATCATTCTTTATATGCCATATAGTTTATCTTGACATGTAAAATGGAAAATCATCATTCTTTTCTTCAGTTGTTATGGTAATTTTTGCTATACTTTAGGGAGGTCAAGCTATGTAGGCTGTATGTAAAAAGAGGAACAGGTCATTGTTATTTTGCATAATTGATTTTCAGTGATCTGAGACCCTTCTTGGAGGTTGATTTGTGTAAATACCATAGTGCCTTTGTTGTCATAAATAAGGAACCAATTTATTGAGTTGATAGCTGTGAGAAGGTGGGAGAGGCAACAGATTGTTATCAACTGCAAACTTATGGAATCATGAGGACATTTGGCCAAGTACCACTTCATATGGAACTAAAGGGGAGTATTGTCCCTACGATCAATAATGCTTACCCGGGCACAGAAGAATATAGAGAAAATCTAGATAGGGACAGAAAGCAGAAAGGTAAAGAGAATCAGATGTGATATAAACCATAGAGCACATCAGGGTATTGCTCAATTCTCTATGAACTGCATTAAGATAAAGCAGAGGGGCTTCCCTGGTGGCGCAGTTGTTAAGAATCCGCCTGCCAATGAGGGAACATGGGTTCAAGCCCTGGTCCAGGAAGATCCCACATGCCATGGAGCAACTAAGCCCATGAGCCACAACTATTCTAGTTGTGCACTCTAGAGCCCATGAGCCACAACTACCAAGCCCACGTGCCACAACTACTGAAGCCCACATGCCTAGGGCCTGTGCTCCACAACAAGAGAAACCACCACAATGAGAAGCCCACACACCGCAAAGAGGAGTAGTGTCCGTTCGTCTCAACTAGAGAAAGCCCATGTGCAGCAACAAAGACACAACACAGCCATAATTAATTAATTAATTAATTTTTAAAAAGATAAAGCAGAAATAGCTGAAGCTAACTGTTTATACACCCAAATATTTAGAAATAAAAATATTTTCATCTACAACAATCCTGAAAATCACTCCAGTTCCTAAAAGGCCAAAGATAATTGGCAGGTATATAAAGAAAGCGATATTTAGAAGGGAGGACCTGACATTTAGCCTATTTAGATACGTGACATCAATACATATTGTTAAGCGGGCCAATTGATGTGACACAATAAATCATTGTTACAACAGTTTCAGAAGTACTATCTAAAAATAAAGTTATGTCCCAGAACAAAGAAAAATTTTTAGCTTCAACACTTGTTGACTCTGTTTTCTTGGGCAAGTTACTTACTGAGCCTCAGTGTCCCCATCAGTAAAATATGGATAATAGCACCTACCTCATAGGGTGTTTGAGAGGATTAATGATAAAATGCAGACAAAACATTCAGCACCATGCTTAGAATAGAGTAAGTGCCCAATAGGTGATAAAATATAGTATAGGTAGAGATGTATGCACATGCATATATACATAATTATAAATATTTGGCAAAAGAAGAGACAGATTTGACAGATATACATCAAATTTTTACTTGTTACTCATGCTAGGCACTGAATTCCTACCACTGGAATGAATAGAAGGGATGTGCACTGCCACTTCCAGGCCTGGCATGTGAAATCCTTCCATGAATTTCTCTACATGTTCCCTTTTCCTTCTGCCAGCTAAATGTTAGGGGTCACTTGCTAAAGGATGGCAGAACCTGGATTACTGACAGCAAGGACTGAGTGCCACCACCACCACCATCTCCACTCCCCTGACCCCGTGTCCAAAAGTTTTAAGTGCATGAAAAATAAACTTCTATTGCATTAAGGCCACTGAAAATTGGGATCCACCTATGGTAGTAACTAGCATTTCTTTGACTGGCACACTAACACATCGGAACATCAGTTTCAGATTTTCGTTGTATGAATGAATAGCAGGAGAGGGTGTCAGTCAGAATTTTGTTTGGTTCTTAGTAGTAAAAAACTCAATTTCCAGCAGCTTTAACACCTAGGGGGTTATTTTTCTTATAGAACAGAGGTCCAGAAGTAGCAGTTACTCCCTTATTTCGGCAGCCGGTATATCTGGAAATCTCTTGCTTTTCCTCCTGATTGCAATATTACGGCTGCAGCTCCCACTATCATGTCCATGTATAGGGCAGGAAGAAGATAGCAAAGCTCACTGCATCTGTCCCCTTTTATCAGGAAAGTCAAAGCATATATACTTCTCAGCAGACATCTGCTCAAAACTGGCAGAAGTGTGTCATCTAGTCACAACTAGCCACAGGAAGGATGGAAAGTCAATATTTACTGGGTACCTTGTTGCCCCAGACATAAGTATGGTTCTGTTATCAAGGAAGAATTGTCCATTCTACCAGTATAAGTGTTCAGTTCCTCAAGATTGTGTTGTGTTCACACCCCAGTCCTCCACCCCAGTTCAGATGCCAATCACAAGCCCAGGTTATCACCTGTGCTTCTGACCAATGGGCTGCAGATTGGAGGTTCCCATGACCCCCTTCTTGGGTTGGTTTAATTTTCTAGAGTTTTCACAGAACTCAGAGAAACATTTTACTCACTAGATTACTGGTTTATTATAAAAATATATAATTAAGGAACAGCTAGATGCAAGAGATACATAGGGAAAGACATGGGTAAGGGCACAGAGCTTCCATGCCCTCTCCAGGCATGCTACTGTCTCCAAATTTCCACATGTTCACCAACCCTGAAGCTCTCTGAACCCGTCCTTTTGAGGTTTTATGGAGGTTTCATTACATAAACATGATTGATTAAATTATTAGACATAGTCAATTGATTCAACCTCCAACCCCTCTCCCTTCCCCAGAGGTCAGGGGGTGGGACTGAAAGTTCCAATTCTCCAATCACATGGTTGGGTCTCCTGGCAACCAGCCCCCATCCTTTAGTTACCTAAGGGCTTTCCAAAACTGACCTCATTAACATTACACAAGACATCTATGTTGCTGTCATCACTTATTAGAAAATTCCAAGGGTTTTAGGAGCTCTCTGCCAGAAATGGGGATGAAGACTAAAATATATATATATATATATATATATATATATGAAAATATATATATATATATATACTTATATATGTATGTATTTTTCTTATTATAAATCACAATAAAACACTTGTGAATTCAGTATTTTGTGAATCTATCTGCTGTTAGCTCTGGAATAGACTATTAAGTTTGTGTTTGTGTTTTGCTTGACAAACATTGATCTTCCCATATATTTATTGATATGCAAAATTACAAAGTTGCTGGAAAAATAGTGGAAAAAAAAGTCACATGGGGCAAGCAACTTCCTAGAAGTAAAAAGACAGAGAAATCTCTTTTGTTACCATTACCCCTGGACATGATATACTGAAGTAGCCCCTACTAAATATGGTGGGAGAAGGCAGAAAAGACTCACCAAACAGCAAGGGAAGTGGTTATTGAACTTGTGTGTGATTGGGCTTAATACCAGGCATAGGTTGTCATAAGACATGACTGCATCCTGGTAAAGATCATGGCCCAGGCTTGAAGTGCCCCTTGAATGAAACTGTGTCATGGAGGTTTTGTATGGTATACATTAATTAAGGAGCAAACAGAGTCAGACATATACTCAGGTCAATCAGCATCTCTTTCTCCTAATCTCTTCACTAGGCTCTGAAATGTCTAGGACCAATTCCCTCAAATCTATCACCACCCCTCACATCCCAAAATATTTCACCTTCATGCTTATCATGCATCCATTGGCTCAGGCTATGATGAAACCCTGAAGTCGTTGTTGACTTTTCTCTATCCTTCATATCTCCTACTCAGTCCATTAGAAAAGTCTATTTTTCTACCACCTAACTGTATCTTAAATCCAACCACTTCTCATTACCTCTACTGTTACAACCCCAGACCAAGTCTCCATCAATCCCTACCAGGACAGGAAAGAAATCTTCCAACCAGCTATCCCCCACATAGGAGCCTGAGGGAACTTTTTAAAGTACATGTCAGATCACTTAGGTCCCAAACTAAAACCCTCCCATTGCACTTGGAATTAAATTCAGACTCCTTAAAATGGCTTCTCTTTGCTTATGCTAGAGCCTACGTACCTTTCTGGCCTCATTTCCTTACTCTCTGCTCCTTGTTCATCACCAAGCAATGTTGGCTTTTTCCCTCCTCAAAGCCTTTGCACTCAGTGTGCCTTCTGCTTGGACCATTCTTCCAACAGTCATCCTGGGGTTGTCTTCTCATCATTTCAGGTCACAACTCAAATATTGTTTCTTCAGAGATGCCTCCTCTATTCTTATTGCTAAAAAATTTGCTAAAAATCTTCTAGATCCCAGTCATGCTTTATCACATTAAATTATTTTAACTTCTTCTAGAATTTATCAGACTAAAATTATTTTGTTTATTTGTTCAGTGATTTCTGTTTGTCTCCTTCCAACTTGCATATAAGTTCCCATGTCTGTCTATTACTGCCATATCCCAAAAGCTTCACAAAAGAGCCTGGCATATGGCAGCTTGTTCACCACTTGATGAACTAACAGTTTTGATATGGAACAATCAACATCTGGTAGCATTTGTGGAGATCACAATCACAAGCTTTAAAAGTGTAACTCTGAGCTCTAGATCTACTGAGAAACAAGTAGCTACAGAGTGACCACTCCCTCCACTCATCAGGGTCGAGGCACAGCTGCAGGGTCTGGATTCAGCATCCACACTTGGGCATATCTGAATTTCAGCCCTAGTTAAAAGATAATTCTACTCAGGATTCATTCTTTAACCCAGAGGTCCCCAACCCCTGGGCTGCAGACTGGTATTTGTCAGTGGCCTGTTAGGAACTGGGCCGTACAGCAGGAGGTGACCAGTGAGTGAGCAAAGCTTCATCTGCTGCTCCTCATCACTCGCATTACCACCTGAACCATCCTCATCCCCACCCCCAGTCCGTGGAAAAATTGTCTTCCCCAAAACCAGTCCTTGGTGCCAAAAATGTTGGGGACCACTGCTTTAGACTGAATGAGCCAGTGAGCCCTAGTCTGGCTCCCCTCTTTCCTTTTCTTTTTCTTTCTTTACTCCTTTCTTTTCTTTCTCTCTCTCTCTCTTTCCTTTCTTTCTTTCTCTTTCCTTTCTTCCCCTTCCTTCCTCTCTTTCTTTCTTTCTTTTTTATTTTTCATTGTTGTTGCTTAAAAGAAGGACACCAAGAAAAAAGAAAAGAGTTTTCTTGATAGGGCTCAATCTATTTAACTATAAATATTAGAATATACATAAGCTTTCCCAACATAATGCAATCACCTTTTAAGTGTACAGTTACATAATTTTGAGGATATTCACATGGTTGTGCAATCTCCAGAACTCTGTATCTTGCAAAATTGAATTCTGTACCCATTAAACTCCCATTCCATGTCTTATAGTCCTGGTAGTATGAATCTGTTCCTAGCTTTACTTATGAAATTTATTTATCTGTAGCACTGATGTGATCTTACAAAGTGATCCATGACACTTTTCTCATCTTGTACATGCACTGCAGCAAGAAGGCTAATCCTCAGAGTGTGAAACCTCCTGAGTGACTGTCTCAAAGCCTAAGTTCCATAATCCACTAGATATTTTGACATTTTAATACTAGATACAGGCGTTTGACCAACTTCTTAAATATTCTAAATTATTTTTTCATTTCACAAATTTAATGAGGTCTACCATCACTAATAACAAGTCTATTGACTACAAGAATGTTGACTGTATTATTACTTATTATAGTCAACATTCTTAAGGAAACAAATTGCTCAAAAATAGGTTAAATAAATTATAGTTGCATCAAAGATTATTTGAAAGGTGTAATAACATGGAAATATGTTCATTACATACTGTTGAGTGGAAAAAATCTGGTTACCAAATATGTAGTTTGATCTCATTTTTAAAGAATAAAAATATGTATGTTTGAATACATGCATGTATGTGCATGTGTTGTATTTTATATAATATACACACATATCTTTACACACATATGTATACAGACATATAGCAACATGGTAGAGCAATAGAGAGACACAGAGAAAAATAGAGAGAAGGTAAGAGAGAGGGGACTGTACCTCTACATTATTGACTCTCAGCTTAATTTCATGTATGGAGGAAAATGAACTAGAAAATAAAAACTGGAAGAAAACAAAATATTAACTATGATTGTCTTTGGGAAAAGACAATGTGGGTAATTTTTGCTATTTGCATTTTCTAGTTATTAATACTTATATACTTACATTACCTTTGTAATTTGTGTAGTGTTTTAAGTAAAAAAGTTTTATATCCAAATTTTCAGTGATTTTTAATAAAAGATATATCAACAAAATATGATTATTTCACCTTTAGCCCACAAATAAAACTCATACCATATTTTCTATCATTATGAAATAAATTTGGACACAGTCAATAAATAATATCACCCAATAAAATAAATCTTGTATGGTTCACTTTAATTAAACATTACATGAAAATATGTTACTAAAAAGCAGATATTAAACACATCTCCTAAAATAATTCTTAAAACATCCTAAATCCAATACCAAGAATTTGGTTGACCCAAGTTAACATTATACAACTACATGTAACACATGTTTCAAAATAACCAAATCACATGAAATTTTAAAGTAAAAAGAATTCAGAGAAGTCTTCAGTTAAATGTTACATAGTATTCATTATTTCTGTCAGCCAATGTACCTAGGAAGCAGGATAATTGATAGTATCTTTGCTTTGTGTAGAATGGAGGCATATGGGTTTAAATACTTTTTAATAGAGCACTATTGAAAGCAGAGTCAAAATTAAATCAGGAAAATGTGTTTTCTGTATTAGTTTATTCTTGGGAGCTATTTTGACAAACATCAATTTCTCCTATTTTGTAAAATTCTTTTTCTCTACTGTATCTTAGCCCATGACTCAGGATTTAAAAAACGTCAGTATTTCCCCACATTTTCAGTGACAGTGTAGGTGCACAAACGGCTCTGATCTGGTGGATAGTTATGGAGAAGGCCGTGAAAGAGCAAGGGCACATCTGAGAGGATAAAAATCAATGACATTAATAATGACCACAGTTACAAGAGTTAGTGCAAAACTTTTTTTTTTTTCTTTTTTAAACTTTTATAAGATTATCAAAATTGTGGAATGGTGGACAGTCTATAGCTGGGAAACCTGACACCTGAGTTGTCACTCTAGATTTCTTATGGTCATTTGTGTGAGCTTGAGCAAGTCAGAGGCTTTGGAAATCAGTTTCTTCAATTTAGAAATAAGTCTGGGCCAGGCTTATTAAAATTCCTTTCAGATTCATAGTTATATAACTCTAAGGTACATATACCTTTGGACACCTAACTACTATCAGGTACGGCTTTGGCAACATGAAAAATATCAGTTTCAATACTATATAAAACAATAAAAGAACTACTAACATTTTCAAAATGTGGTACAATACAAACCACTGGAATATTGTTATCCCTGAACAGTTCTTATTTTCTTATATTAAGAAAATTTTAACCTCCTACTGATCTAAAATGCCATATTGTTTCTTTTTATTTATGTCACTAATTTTCTCGGTTATTATGAAACTTCATTTCTGAATAAAATTTTATTTTTTAGTATTATTATTTAAATTTCTAGGGAAATTGTTTTCAGTAATGTTTTAAAATATTCATTAAATTCCTATTTACTTTAAGTGTCAGCATTCTTCAAGTGCTCAATACAGTTTACACAACTAGAAGTTTAATCTGAAAATCTATAGGCTTTTAGTGTCTTTAATTTGAATTAACATTCCCTCATATTATAACAAAAACTTAATGAAAGTTAATGATATTGATATCTGATAATTTCTAAGGAAATATGGGGAAAGCATACACTTTAAATAGACAAATATATTCAGGAGAATATTACCTGGCTTGATTCTCCCTTTGGATCTCAGAAAGTAAATAGCACTGTATTTTCATCCAGCTCCGAGAACTCAGCTTTATTTCTGCTATAGGCAAAGAGGTGATTTCATTCAACTAGACAATTCAATCAGCACAGCTTGCTGTAAACAGGAAATAATATATTATTTAGCATAGTAAGATGAAAATCCCATTTGAGGGAAATGACTTGTTGGGTCTTTGAAAACACCTCAATTTCCCTTTTCATTGACCTCACAAGCAGTGCTAAGGAATTAGTATTTAGATTTCTTTTTAGAAGGTCCCAAACGCAGGTCACATCTATATTCTCTCTTGAGTGCTACAACCTAGACTGGCGAGGAAAGCAGAGATTTCTTCTTATATGCTAACCAAGTGCAATGTTAACTCATCATTATCAGCCTCATCCATGTTAACCTTCTCACAAACATGAGGTGGGGAAACAAACGGCTCAAGGTAGGAAGTAAGTGAAAACAATGAACATTTATTAAGCCTTTTCTTATGTGCCATATTCTTTATATTAATTAACTAACTTCAATTCTCACAACTCAGAGGTGATAATAGTTAATCCACTATGCATGATAAATTAGAAGAAAATGTTCAGAATGCTTAAGTCATTTATGTGAAATCTATGACACACACACTTAAGATCTCACATTCATAAAAGTAGCTGTACATTTTTCTATTTTTCCTTTTACTTCCCTGGAGTTTGCAAATATCTTTTAAGCTCTGAATAGAATTCAATACAATAAATACTTAATCTTTTCTGTTTGGTACTGTGGGGGACACACGAATGAACTAAGGGAGGCCCTAAATCCCATACTGATACTGATGGTAATTAGTTCAATTTCATGACAGATTCTCCTAGTTCCAGTGGTATAAAAAGGCTTCCAGTTTTATTTATGAAATTTTTAAATTTATCTGTAGCACTGATGTGATCTTACAAAGTGATCCACGACACCTTTCTTACCTTGCACATCCACTGCAGCAAGAAAGCTAATCCTCAGAGTGTGAAACCTCCCGAGTAACTGTCTGAAAGCCTAAGTTCCATAACCTGCTGGGTGCTCTCACATTATAATACTAGACACGGGCATTTGACTAACTCCTTAAATACTATGAATTCTTTTCTTTTATTTTGAAGATCTAATGAGGTTAACTGTCTCTAATAACAAACAGCTATTTCTTAAAGGAAAGATAATCTCTGGATAACAATACATGATTTTAGGATCTGAGAAGTAAAATGTGTTTTTAAGGTTGATATAATACAAAGGTTTTGACAGAATTTACAATTCTCTGAGGTCACATGAGAGCATGAACATGAGCATCTGAATTCTAGAGGTAGAGAGACTTCATCAGCTCTAATCCCAGCTCAGTCACATGCTAAATGTGTGGCAAGTTCTTTGATTTCTCTGAGTCTCAGTATTTTTATCTGCAAAATGAAGCTAATAACATGTACTCTGAATAGTTGTTGTAAAGACAAAAAATAATACTTGTAAAGATCTAGTAGAGAGGATACAATAGGTACTTCATAAATAGTAACTTTTTTGTCATCTATCATTGCATTGCATCATTGGCTACAGTAGCATTTCAACTCTGAGAGCATACATTTGGTCTGTGATAAACTAGTTGACCAGTTCAAGTATGAGTCCGATTAATGAGGATATGCAGAGATCAAATAAATAAATAGATTCTTTGGACATTTTCTACAAATTACCTTCCCATACAGCTGTCTTCTAAATATAAGGTAGATGACTCTGGATTAGCTAAGAGGACAAAACTTACCATTATCATCTTTATGGCTTTAGTCTGGAAAATAATAATAGTGATAATTACCTTGGACTCTTGTGGAATTTCCATAAGTAATGTATATAATTACCATGAAATAGACATCTTTTGATATCAATGAAATAGTAAAGTGAGAGAATTTAGGAAGACACATTTCAGAAGTCTGCTCATTATAAAGTGCCTATGATTGTCACTTAAGCAGGAACAGATAAAGTATACTCATATTAAAACATATGGCAACATTCTTAAATAAAATGCCTCAGTGATTGGATGATTCTACTGAACTACTGCCTCAGTTGACCAAAATTCTAACTTGCACAGTGCAAATGCAACTACTTTGAGCTAAAGATTAGTTTTAGAATAAATAATATATGCATACTCCCCAGTGACCATTCATTTTAAAACCTGACTCTACATGTGCAATCACTTGCAAAATCAATTATTTCTATGATTATGGTACTTAGATGGTTTTCTTTTTATGTTGGAGAATAATCATACTTAAATAACATACACAGGTTAGGGAAAGTGATCATGGATCATCAGACTATAAGAATTATCAGGACATGATAAATGGTTATGTATTTCAATGGTAAAAGCAATCTAATTATTAGCTCTTCATTTGAAGCAGTTTATCTACAGTTCAAAAATGCTTTCAGTGCTTTCACTGATTAAACTCTAAAGCATCCTTTTCATTGTCAGCAGAAGTGACCAGCATTTAATTAAAATAGACTCTTCTAACTATAAATAATTTAATTAATAGTTTTAAATTTAATTTGGCTAAAATTGGTGAATTGATAAATAACTAAATAATGCAAGAATAAGAATTATCAAAACATTTTTGAGAACACAGTTCTGCTTGGAGGGCTCCATGGAGGAAGTACCTCATTTTCAAGAAAGGGATGATGTTTCTTTTGTTTTCGTTCAATTCTTTCCTTCCTTTCTTTTTTTTCCTAAAGAGAAAATAGAAAACTATTTATATATAAATTTATATACAAATATGACCATTATTTTCAAATCAAGTTGCTTGCTGAAGAACAAAATAATCATTATAAGGTATTTAAATGTCATTTGCTAGCTTAATTGGTTATAAAGTAATAGCAGCTAGGGAATATTGTTAATTTATGAGTATACTATCAATAGGCGTTAACGCACCACTTTATTTTTTAAATATTAAAAGTGATAATATTTTAAAAGAATTATGTAAAATAGGAAAAAAAGACCTGTAATCCCATAATTCAAAGAGAATAATTATTAGAATTTAGTGATGACTTTCTGAGAACAGAGTCTCAGAAATAAATTTACTGGGTGCAAAGGTTGAATATGTGATGGCAGCAGATGATACTTCACAGTGTTTAGAAATATTTGAATATTGAGGTTCATGTTTCTTTGCTTGTTATTGAGCTTGAGCACATTTTCATTTCTTTAGTGCTTTTGTGAAGTTTTTGCGCTATTATTTGGCTCTTCTAACTGTATGGGTATTGGTGCTTGTAATTTTTAGCAATTTACATATTTTCATATAATAAATATTATCCTTGTAGCATTTTATCTACATTATTTTTAGTCCTTAATTTTTTACCAAAAAATTAATATTTCAACCATAGACAACTAAACTGTTTAAAGAGTAATATAGTCAAAATCTGTGTACCCACTACCTGCCTTTTGAAATAAAACATGACCAATACTTGTGCAGCCCTTGTATCCACTCCCTCACCACACTTGCTTTCTCTCCACCATCCAGAGATAACCATTACTGAATTTAGTGCTTAAGTTGCAGTGCATCCCTTAATACCTTTATCATACACACATATTCATCCCCAAACAACAAATAATTTTGTTTTGCAGGTTTTTTGAGTTTATGCTAAAAGGTACCATGTTATATATTCTTTTGCACCTGTCTTTTATTTATGACCATAGTTCTAAGATCCATCTATATGGAGCTGTAGCTCTAGTTCATTGATGCACAGAATTCCAGTATATCAACATATCACAGTTTACTAATCTATTTTGGTGTTGAAGACATGATGTTCTAATGTTTTTTCCACACAAAGACAATGCTGCTGTAAATATCCCTGTTTGATTCCTTGGGCTTATAAGCCAAGATTTTCTCTCCAAGTATATGCCTAGGAATGAAATTGCCAGTTTGTAGGGTATGAATATGTTCGACTTTGCTGGACAATAATGATTTATTCTCCAAAGTTGTAGGAAATTACCCTCCAGCCAGCAATTATACTGATTTTTTATTTTGTATTATTAATATGATGTATTCTATTGTTTGGCATTTTATATTTAATGTTTAAATCTTTTGAAGTTTGTATTGCAGTAAAGTAACTGTTTGAAGTGATTTTATGTCCAAATGTCACAAATAATCCCAATTGTTATTGCCTTGCATCCATTAATTTGTGTTACTTTATTATATAGTACATCCTTACAGGTAACAGGTTCTGAGGCTATTATTCTACTTGTACTATACTATAATTTGTGCTCATTCATTCAATGTTAAGCACTGAGATCTTACTCTGGGTCAAGCAGTATACAGGGAGCAATGCATGAAGTGATTATAAAATACAAACACACAGGTAACTGTTCCTGTCCCTTAGGGAACTTTCAAAATAGATGCTTAATAAACAAGTACATAAACAACAGATAATTCCAAATTGTGTGAAATTCTATGAAACATATAAACAAGCTGTTGTGATTGATAAAAAATGAAAGGAAGTACTTACTTTCAAAGAAAAGTGGATTCAGGGAAAGTCACTTTGAGACGTGATGGGTAAGAGGAGCCACTGGTGATGTGCACTGAGGGGAGGGCACCCCACACAGACAGAAGAGTGTGTGTGAGGACTCTGACAAGTGGGGAAAACTTGGGATGGGAGAGGAAGCCAGAGAGCCAGTGTGAATAAGGCCTGGCGGGAGATGGGAGCAGGGTCCCAGATGAGAATGACAAGGTATACTGTAAGATCAGACGGGGCCTAGCAGGCCACGGTAACATTTAGAACACAGGTTTGAAAAAAAAAAAAAAAAAAAAAAGAGCTGCCAACAGGTGATTTGGAGAAGAAAGGCAGAATGCTGAGAGGTAAACTGAGGAACATGGCAGCAGAGGAGCAGAGGAGGAGACAGCTCAAGTGGAAGGGGAAATCGACTGTGCAGAATGCCTAGAGTTCTAAGAAACAGGGCAGAAAAGAATACATACCACAGGCTAGATGCTCTAGCAAAATCTTAACTCTCAAAGTTTAGTTTCAGAAAAGGGATAAGATGGGGGTTTATTGAGGATGAAAAGGATATGAAGAACTAAGGAAGTGTAAACAAACTTTCCAGAAGTTTAGCTATTAAAAAAGATGAGATCATAGCTGGAGGGAAATGAAGAATTAAGAGAGTTTATGTTTATTAAGATTACTTATCCTGAGACTTGATGGGAATAATCAAGGAGGGTAGAAGAATGCAGATTCACAGGAGAGTGAAATGGTAAGTTCATATTTCATTGCTTGATTGGTACAGTCCCGCTTCATATTATTTTGAAAATATTATCTTCCAGAGTCTCACATTTTTATTATACCAGGTGAATTTTAGAACCATTTGGCTTCCCTGCTATACTCCCTTCCAAAAAATGACTGAGTATCTGAGGATTAATATGAAATCTAAACAATGATCTAGGAATACTTGAAATGTTAATAGCATTTGGCCTTTCATCCTGCAGCTTGGACTGTCTCTCCGTTTCTTCAAGTTTCTGCTAAAACTATAAAGTTTAGTGGTTTCCTTGTATTCCAAAGAGCAATGGTGTCACGGAACACTTGGACAACCCTGCCTCTGCAGGCTGAATGGCTTGGGAGGAGTGGTATTTTGGTAAATTATTAGGTGTCTATGCTTCTTTCATCAGTACATAAATGGAATTGATAATGTCACAAGGAGAATATGGTAATGTAAGGTTCCATTAACATGCAATTATTCACATACAACAAAAGGATTGAAGAGAGGTGTGAAATTTTCTTTTTGTCTTAACATTTTGCTCTTCATCATGAGAATGTTTTCATCCTTGCTACTTCTAATAAACAGAGAACCTCCTTTCAGAATCCTAACTGAGAAAATAAAAGCTGTAATTGGATCACGGTCAATCATCTTATTACTTTAGAGAGAGGCAGGACCTCTAGCTAGGTGAGAGAAAAGCAGTGACCATGCTGTGTCCTCAGAAACTGACTGAAAAAACCTCATTGTCCATTCCATTTAGCATAGAGAGAGAGAGGAACTGAAAGCAACCTTGAGTTTACCGGCAGGTGCTAAAAAGTCAGGGCAGGAAACAGGCAATTATCAACCTTAATATCAATTTACATGAATCAATGTTATCTTGAGTAATAATTAAAAGAGGTTTCTTAAAAAGTCCTTCTGTCTGTTGTTTGTTGGAGTCTGAATCTTTTGCTTATTTTCTTATTAAATGTAACTATGAATTAATCTGGGAACCAGCTTGACGAAGCATCTTACCTGATCTTTGGCTACAATTTTCACCTAAAACAGTGACCCATCAATTGCTCACTCCCCAAACTAGGTTGTACATCAAAATTTTGAGATGTTACTTTACATGAAGATTGAAGTAATTAGCTCTTCTGTATAAGGGTATTTTTCCATTCTCTCTGCAAACAAATTTCAATAAGAAATTGGTAAGATGGGGAATAGAGCTGTAACATGTTGTACATGGATTTTTTTTTTAGGTAGCGCTGTATTGTAGGGATATATTGTATACCAAAACAAGTTATTTTGTCTTAGGTCTTTGACTAGTTTTTGTTTTCCAGAGGATTGATTAGAATGAGAAAGTGACTAACCACTGTAATAAAACATTGTGTACCTAACTATGACTTAGTCACTAAGGAAATTCTATCTCATTTTCAAGACAATGTGAAAATAAAACTGAAAACTGAAACATTTACATTCAGTTACTACTGTAAAAGATACTAGCAGAATTAGCATACGTCTCCTTAATATAAGAAGATTTTTAATTTTTCTTAGAACAAAGCATTATTTAAGAGTTTAAGGAAATCATCATAGAACACTACTATCCTCATTCAAACAACTGAACCAATTTTGATCACCTTATTACTGTTTCTCTGCATGGATTTAGCATTATAGCAGTACTAAAGTCAACACATAAACAACAATAAATTCTGTTGGTATTTTTATTAGGATTGCATTAAATTTGTAAATTACTTCAGGGAAAACTGACATCTTTATAGCATCATTATAAGATTTTTTCTATACAAGAACAGTTTTGTTCTAATTTCTCAGTATTCATTTGTGTCCTTCAGGAGTGTTCTAAAGTTTTCTTTATATTGGTATTGCACATTTCCTGAGTTTATTCCTAAGTGTTACATCTTTTTATCCTATCTTTAAATAGCCTGCTTTGGGTCTTGTGTGTGTCTCTACTACTGATTCTAAATTTTATGTGGAAAAAAAAAACCCAAGAATATGCAGAAATACTTTGAATGAAGAGTTATGAAGGGAGATTAGCCCAAACATATATGAAAATATATAAAGTCCTGATGATGAAACAGTGTCGTACTGGAATATGTACAGTGAGATTGACCAATGGAACAGAAAGTTAAGAAACAAACAGACCTGAAAATATGGGAATGATCTAATGTATCATATAATAAAGGCAGTACCTCAAATCAGTGGGTAAAAGATGTGCTGTTTTATGAAAGATGCATTTGGAAAAAATAAAGATGGAATCATATTTCCCATCATACACTAGGATAAATTCTAAGTAGAGCAAATATTAAAATGTTAAGATATTAAAATCATAAAGTCATTAGAAGAAAAATGGGAGCTTTGACCCTAGATTTTGGAGAAAGTCCTTTCAACTACACCTGAAAATCAGAAGCCATAAAAAAAGACTGATAGATTTGACACCTGAAAATAAAATTAATTTTCTCATGGAATAAAATGATATAAGACTTCCCTGGTGGCACAGTGGTTAAGAATCCACCTGCCAATGCAGAGGACATGGGTTTGAGCCCTGGTCCAGGAAGATCCCACATGCTGCAGAGCAACTAAGCCCATGTGCCACAACTACTGAACCTGTTCTCTAGAACCCATGAGCCAGAACTACTGAGACCACGTGCCACAACTACTGAAGCCCGTGCACCCTAGAGCCCATGCTCCACAACAAGAGAAGCCACTGCTATAAGAAGCCCACATATCGCAATGAAGAGTAGCCCGTGCTTGCCACAACTAGAGAAAGCCTGTGCGTGGCGAAGACCCAATACAGCCAAAAATAAATAATAAATAAATAGATTTACTAAAATAATGATATAAGCAAAGTTGAGAGACCAAGAATACAATGGGAAAAAATTTATAACTCATATCAGAAATGATAGGCTAATTTCCCTAGTACATAAAAAAGCTTCTAGAAATCACTAAGAAAAAGACCAATGAAAAAATGTTCAGTTTATGAATTGACACTTTACAGGAAAAAAAATACAAATTATCCTCATACAAATGAAAGGATACTCAAGCTCAATCCTAACCAGAGAAATCCAAATAAAAAAATACTCTGGATGACATTTTTTTAACTTGCTGATAGACATGAAATCAAAAAAAGTTTGATAAGAAACCCTACTGGACCCTAAGCCCTGTGGAGAAATTTTGCACTTTTTGATTGTTGAATCATCTGAATGTGTTAACTATTCACATAAAGTACTTATGCATCTGAAATGTATTACTTATTTACTTATTCAAAAATAAATGAATAAAATACATATTTATATTGATATTTTAAAACAGAAAACAGTATTTTGCTTGCCATCACTGAAAAGTAACTATAAACATAAGTACATTGAAACAAAGAATATAAAGTCCTGCTAGATATCATTTCTCCCAACGTTCATACTTGATTGCTTTCATTAAAAAATCACTTAAATAAGACCTTCTCCTTGAGGTCATCAGAAAGATCAAAAGAAAATGAAAAATGGAATAACTTTCTCATTAAATACAATTTTACTGTGTGCCAGGACCAAGTTCCACCTAAATTAACCTGGTATGCCTTCAGTAATACATTTATCAGCTTTTTATAATTTTAGGTAGGAGAATCATTACGAAGGACGAATAGGCATGACTGGTAAGTGACTAAATGTGGGGATGTAGGTAAGGAACAATATTATGACTAGTTTTAAGCCTGACTGTTTTAAGGAATAGTAGAATTATTAATAGAAATGATCTATTAATAGAAATAGATCGAATAAATTTTGATATATGTAGGAGAGAATGAATTCAACAATTAGCTTCCAGGTAGAAATGGTCAGTAGGCATGGGACAAATAGAACTGGAATTAGGGACAGAAAAGTCAGAAAAAAGTACATTTAAAAGACACAGTGCAGGGCTTCCCTGGTGGCACAGTGGTTGAGAATCTGGCAATGCAGGGGACATGGGTTTGAGCCCTGGTCTGGGAAGATCCCACATGCTGCGGAGCAACTAGGCCCATGAGCCACAACTACTGAGCCTGCTCATCTGGAGCCTGTGCTCTGCAACAAGAGAGGCTGTGATAGTGAGAGGCCTACGCACCGCGATGAAGAGTGACCCCCGCTTGCCACAACTAGAGAAAGCCCTTGCACAGAAACGAAGACCCAACACAGCCAAAAATAAATTAATTAATTAAAAAAAAAAGACACAGTGAATTAACAAATAACACCTACCAGCCATTTTTCATATTCATCAAGAGCTTGTTTATCTTTATCTTTTTTCTCAGCTCTTTTCAGTTCTTCTTTTCTTTTCTCATTTATTTTCTCTTTTTCCTTTTCCTTGAAAAAAGCTTCCTTTTTTTCATTCCTATGTAGGATAGACAAAACACTGGCAAGTTAAAGGAGAATATATAATAAAGATTCCCTAATGTGCCTTTGCAATAATGAGACTGAGTGCATTAGTAACATTCAAGTAAATGAATTTTAGAAAAGCCTAAAGTGTTACTAATTTAAGATCTATCAAAACATTTATTATTTTGGATTACCAGTTTTCAACAGCAGTTAAGTTATCTTTCCTTTTCTCAGCAACAGTTTCCTCCTCTTTCTGTTTCTTTGCTCTTTCATATTCTTTCTCTTTTTTACTTTTCTCTTTAAGATATTCCATCTTTTTCTCTTTCCATTTTTCAAAAGACTGAAAAAGTTCAGAGTTACTTTCTTATTTAATGTGAATATAATAAAATAGTAAAAACACAGTTAATCATTAATTTTCAAATATTTTAAAAATAATTAAGATATTCAAAACCATTGCATACTTGCAATGCTTCTCTTTTTCTCACAGCATTTTCTTCTTCAGTTTTCTTCTGGTTTTTTTCCTCAAGCCTTTTTTTTGCAGCCACCTTCTTTGCTTCCTTTTCTTTCATGGCTTTCCAGGCCTCAAATGATGCTAAGGCTTCTTCTCTCTTAGCAGCTCTTTTCTATTTTGGAAAAATAATAGACAGTTATATGTATATGTATAAGTAGACAAATATAGATAGATATAGATATACACACATTCATTTATTTTTAATTCCCTTCATATTCATCAAATTAGGTTTCAAAGCAATCTATTTAAAATAGATTTAGAGAAGTTAATTGATAAAGAATATTATCTGAATTATTCACTGCATTTTAAAATGTCTTTCTTAAGCATTTATCAGATATTGATCTACTACCATGCATAGGAAGGAATTTTTTTTTGGAAGTATACTGAACAAATGCTATGAAAATAAACTGTAAAAGGATAATTGGTACTGCAAAGTGCTCATAATGCAATATTGCACCAGAAGAAAAATATCAGGAAAGTTGCAGGCCAGAAAGGTAAAGTTATAGTCAGAGTAAGGTAAATTGGCCGAGTCACACAGAATAAACTACAGATCTGTGCTT
The DNA here is from genome assembly GCF_009873245.2 of Balaenoptera musculus. Classification (NCBI taxonomy): domain Eukaryota; kingdom Metazoa; phylum Chordata; class Mammalia; order Artiodactyla; family Balaenopteridae; genus Balaenoptera; species Balaenoptera musculus. The sequence goes on from NC_045802.1 coordinate 36,781,150, forward strand.
TAACCCTGAGTTTTGACCGACATCAAAGCATAAAATTCTTACTGCATAAACATATCCCAAGTGTTGAAAACATGTGCCAGATTAGAAAATATGTAGGTGAACATATAGCAAGTATGTTATTACTTTACTTACTTCAATCTAATCCCATAATATTCTATGTTTGCCTTATAATATTGCTTGGCATTAAATGATATAAAGTTTTATTACAGAGATAACATAATTTAGAAATAAAAGTATGAACTCCCTCACTGAGTTGTGAAGAGCAAATGAGGTATTTGGCACTGACTGTGGCAGATAATGCTGCAAAGGCAGTGCCAGTGTCCAGGCACATCCCCTGCAGGGCTGCTCCACACAGTGCTGTGCGCTGGGGAAATAAGTTTCTATTCATGGTAGTATTAAAAGCACAATGAAGGGTTTTTTTTTTTTTTTTCTTTTGTTTTTTTTCAGGGATTTTACTTTAGAAGATGGGAAAGAACTGGAGCATGTTGTAGGCAGGAGTTAGAGGCAGAGGGTGAAGTACAGGAGAGACTGAAATGAGAGCCCAGCTCCAGTCAGTGGGAAGGATAGGGGCAAACACTCAGGTAGAGGCTGGTCTTGAAGATACATACAAAACTCAAGATAGAAAAGGGGAAAACTAAAGGTTAATGTCTGATGACCCTTTATATTACTGGTTAAGTTGTAATATCAAAGTCAATTTTTAAGAATGAATTAGGTACATGGTCACAAGAAAAAATAAGTTCATAATCAGTAGTGCCAAAGCTATTGCTCAGGGCTTCCCTGGTGGTGCAGTGGTTGAGAATCTGCCTGCCAATGCAGGGCACACGGGTTCGAGCCCTGGTCTGGGAGGATCCCACATGCCACGGAGCAGCCGGGCCCGTGAGCCACGGCTACTGAGCCTGTGCGTCTGGAGCCTGTGCTCCGCAACAAGAGAGGCCGCAATAGTGAGAGGCCCGCGCACCGCGATGAAGAGTGGCCCCCGCTTGCCACAACTAGAGAAAGCCCTCGCACAGAAACAAAGACCCAACACAGCCAAAAATAAATAAATAAATAATTATAATTAAAAAAAAAAATAGCACAAACCAAATCCATGCAATAAATCTGTTTAAAAAAAAAAAAAGCTATTGCTCACATATAAATAATAAAAATCCCTCTGCATCCATGTTTTCATGTAAAACAGTTATATTTATATCAAACTAAAAATGTATAAAGTACCAGAGAAATAAAATCAGAAATCAATTCTTTTATATACAATTTATTTCACCATTTAAAAAACAGTTGATTTAGAAATATTAAACATTCAGACTATTTTACTGACTTAAAAATCCAGAATATTTTTCACTTCTATATTCAGAATACCTGTTCGTTTTGAATCCTTAAGTTTTCACTTTTGATTCTTTTAATTCTGTGCATTTCATGTAAATAAACATTTTTCTTTTCTAACCACTCCTGTGGGAACAAGAAAAAGGCTATATAATATTCAAAGTTTTGCAAATGAATTAGAATTCTTATTTATTTCTGAAATATATGATTAAAACTTTAAAAAAGCAAAACATAAAAACTTATAGATTTTATATGCACTAGTATCATTCTTTTTCTGATATTCTAATATGTAAAGATGAGTAAGAATTAAGAAAATCATGTGTATATATGATTTATATATGTGTAATATAATGACTACATATATTAACATTTTTCTCTGAAATTCACATGGACAATTTTCCAAAGTGTACGATATTCTGTACAACAATTTTCGAAAGTGTACTATATTCTGTACAACTACATATATTAACATTTTTCTCTGAAATTCACATGGATAATTTTCCAAAGTGTACTATATTCTGTAAAAAAAAAAAAAAAAAAAAAAAAAAAAAAGACTTCTTTTTTGGAATTGTGAAAAAATTAGGACAGCTTTCTTCTATGTAAGTTTAACTCAAATACAGAAAGTCTCAGGAAAGAAAAAAAAATTAAAACCCTTTTTGTTCAGAACTATATAAACTTTAAGGAGAGAAAGTATAGAACATAGGTGTACCTCAACTACATTTTGCTTTTGCTGTATTTTTATCAATTGCCATGGCATATTCTCTTTCTTTAAAAACAACTATGATCAGTTAAACAAAGCCTGGAAGGAGATAATTTAGTATAAAAAAAAAAAGCTTTGGATTGCTCAGGTATTATAAAGGAAATAAATTAAACATTAAATCATCATCTCTGACAGGGTCATTTTATTTCCTGATAAACAAACCTTATGTAAGTGATTAATTCTTCTAATTTTTAAAAACAATATTTTCCTTTTTACCTGATAAACAGCTGCCCTTATGTTATCTGCTCTGTCAGGTTCTGTGTTCTGTTTCTGTGAGGGCTTTTGGTCCAAGATTCTCAAAGTCCCTAAATAGTGAGAAGTGGGAACTGTCAACGGAGTTCTCCTTAGAGAACCAGGTTTCTTTAAGAACTCAGAGGTCACTAATCTGAAAAGATCCAAATGAATCAAGATAAACTATTACAATTGCACTTGGTAGAAGACAGATTCATTAGATTTTGCAAATACTATATTTGAAAACTACATTATAATGTAATAAATTATAATTACTTTGAAAATGATGTGTTCTTAGTATACAAAGACCCCTATTCAACATAATTTAAATTTTATTACTCTTAGTTATATAGCTTCAAAGCAATTTTTCTTTTTAGGTTTTGTAATTAAAACATTTTTAACAAACATGGACTCAAGTTACATGGGAAAAGATGATATTAATAAGTAAGTTTTAATAGTTTCTCATGTCATTTTGCTACATAAACCATCTTAAATATAAAGTTAGACTAGTAACCTCTATTTCAGGGTTGGTGGGAAAATCTGACCCCCCCCCATCTATTCTGGTATATAAAGTTTATTGCACCCTGGCTTTTTCATTTATTTGCACAATGCCAACAGTGTCTTCCCTGCTACAACAGCAGAACTGAGTAGTTACAACAGAGACCATATGGCCTACAAAACCTGACATATGTACTAACTGGTAAATTTACAGAAAACGTTTGCTGACCCCTGTTCTATTTGACTAATGATAATTTAAAAGATTCAGAAGGTTTTGAATAGCATTTATGAGTTCTTATCATTTTAATAAACCAACTTAGTCCATAGAACCTCTAAGTTTAAAGTACAATTTTTCATGTGTTAGACAAAGACATTTAATAGAGAAAGTGAATGCTGAACTTCAGCTTTATTACCACTGTATATCTACTGTCTCAGGAAAAATAGGAGAAAGAAACTATATCCTGGGAGCAATGTAGAACATAGAGGATCCTTAATCAATTCCTTTTTATAAATGAATATATTCAACTAGGGGGATTTACCATGAAGTAACTACTTCATTCTTCTCATAAGAAGAAAATTAAGTAACACCAAATGAAATTTACTGTACAGAAGTTAAACTAAAACTAGTTTTCTTGGAATGTAAACCCATAACTGAGGGAAAATTATAACTCTATTACCTGCCAGATGCATTGGATGCTCTATTATTTGTTGACTTTTTATTCTTCATATTTCTATCTTCAATTATTTTCTATTAAATAGAAAAAGGCAAAGATGGATTACTCACTGTATTTATCACAGCTAGACTTAGAGGCCAATCTTCCAGTAAATCGATGTTTTTTAAGCATCTACTATGTGTCAAGTATAGCTGTCACCAGGAACAAATAAGGATATTACATTTTAGGGAGGTTGACTGGCAATAAACACGTAAACTAATGTCACTCATGAAGGAGATAAACTAGGGTCCAGTGACAGTGACAGAGTGGAGTTGATGAACCACAATAATGAATGTGATCAGGGAAGGCCTCCCTGAAGGCTCGACATTAGAGCTCAGACAAATGATGAATAACAAAGGGCCACATGACGTTCTATGGAGAGCTTGATAATTTTGAGAAACCAAAAAAGGTGAATGATGCTGAGGCACAGTGAATGGCAGGGAGACCTGAGGAGTATAAGGTCTGGGAAGAATCGTATGAGATCTCCAGTGGTGAGGAGTCTGCATTTTATTCCATGGGGAGAATCCAACAAAGAGACCTTAGAGGGGAATGATTAATCAGACTTAAGATCACTCAGTAGAGGATAAGAATAAAGCCAAGGATTCATTCAAAAGAAATATGTTATAATCTTACTTGTTATATATAAGTCACCTGTTCCAATTTAGAATTACCTCTGTTAAACATTTCTAAGACCTGTCTATAAATTCCAGAATCCCCTTCTTCCTTTTAAGGAATAACTCTTCTACTTTACACAGACAGATGGGTGCTAACACTAAAGTGAGAGCAGATGTAAACACATCCCTAACTTGGCATTAGCGCTTTTTCCTAAGGAAACTGGTTAAGGACAATATACCTGGAATGTGGCTTAATGAACCTTCTCCATAAAATTTTATAAAAACTTATACTCTGTATTATAAAAGTCCCATTCAACCACAAGTTTTCAGCTAACTGTTATCTTCCCTAGTAATAAGTATACATAGCCACCAATTAACTGCAGGAGAAACTGCATAAAGAAAATTTAGGAGGGCTTCCCTGGTGGCGCAGTGGTTGAGAATCTGCCTGCCAATGCAGGGGACATGGGTTCATGCCCTGGTCCGGGAAGATCCCACATGCCACGGAGCAACTAGGCCCGTGAGCCACAACTACTGAGCCTGTGCGTCTGGAGCCTGTGCTCCACAACGAGAGAGGCCACGATAGTGAGAGGCCCGCGCACAGCGATGAAGAGTGGCCCCCGCTTGCCGCAACTAGAGAAAGCCCTAGCACAGAAACGAAGACCCAGCATAGCAATCAATCAATCAATAAATAAATCTTTAAAAAAAAAAAAAAAAAAAATTTAGGAGAAATAAAGACTAAAAATGCTCCCCATAAATTTTAACAGTATAGTACTCTGGTGCAATGTAGTGTAGGGACAAGTAATCCTACATATCACAAATCTGGTTCTCAAGGTAAAAATAATAATATTCCTGATAATGATCCTGTCCATCCATTTAAATAGGTATGGATGTTGATAAACTTTTCTTAAAGATTTTTATTAAAATTTATAAAATATTTTAAAATGATATCCAAAGGAATATCCTTCACTGACTCAAAACCTTAGAAATTATTCCAGACAGCTGCATTTTTATAACCTGAAGACCTATAGAAACCTACCCACTTCTGGGTATGTATTTCTGAAACATTTAAAAATATATTATGATCATATACTTCTGATAACTTTTAATGAAATGTTGGGTTTTATTATTTTCACTGCAAACCTTCCCTGAAGTTAAAATTCTATTGAATAAGAATCACTTGAGGGGAGGAGAGAAGATGGCGGAAGAGTAAGACGCGGAGATCACCTTCCTTCCCACAGATACATCAGAAATACATCTACACGTGGAACTGCTCCTACAGAACACCCACTGAATGCTGGCAGAAAACGTCAGACCTCCAAAAAGGCAAGAAACTCCCCCCGTACTTGGGTAGGGCAAAAGAAAAAAGAAATAACAGAGACAAAAGAATAGGGACGGGACCTGCACCAGTAGGAGGGAGCCGTGAAGGAGGAAAGATTTCCACGCACTAGGAGCCCCTTCATGGGCAGAGACTGCGGGTGACAGAGGGGGGAAGCTTCAGAGCCACGGAGCAGAGCGCAGCCACAGGGGTGCGGAGGGCAAAGCGGAGACACTCCCGCACAGAGGATCGGTGCCGAGCAGCACTCACCAGCCCAAGAGAGGCTTGTCTGCTCACCCGCCGGGGTGGGCGGGGCTGGGAGCTGAGGCTCGGGCTTCGGTCGGATCGCAGGGAGAGGACTGGGGTTGGCAGTGTGAAACCAGCCTGAAGGGGTTAGTGCACCACAGCTAGCCGGGAGGGAGTCCGGGAAAATGTCTGCAGCTGCCGAAGAGGCAAGAGACTTTTTCTTCCCTCTTTGTTTCCTGGTGCGTGAGGAGAGGGGATTCAGAGCGCCGCCTAAACGAACTCCAGAGACAGGCACGAGCCGCGGCTATCAGCATGGACCCCACAGCAACAGGGGTGCAGAGGAAAAAATGGAGAGATTCCCGCACAGAGGCTTGGCGCCGAGCAGCACTCAGCAGCCTGAGAGGCTTGTTGGCTCAACCGCCGGGGCGGGCGGGGCTGGGAGCTGAGGCTCAGCTTCGGTTGGATCGCAGGGAGAGGACTGGGGTTGGCGGCATGAACACAGCCTGAAGGGGTTAGCGCACCACAGCTGGCTGGGAGGGAGACCGGGAAAAAGTCTGCAGCTGCCGAAGAGGCAAGAGACTTTTTCTTGCCTCTTTGTTTTGCGGCGTGCAAGGAGAGGGGATTCAGAGCACCGCCTAAACGAACTCAAGAGACGGGCGTGACCCACGGCGATCAGCGCGGGCCCCAGAGACGGGCATGAGACGCTGGGGTTGCTGCTGCTGCCGCCTCCAAAAAGCCTGTGTGCGAGCACAGGTCACTCTCCACACCGCCCCTCCCGGTAGCCTGTGCAGCCCGCCACTGCCAGGGTCCCATGATCCGGGGACAACTTCCCCGGGAGAACGCACTGCGCGCCTCAGGCTGGTGCAACGTCACGCTGGCCTCTGCCGCCGCAGGCTCGCCCTGCCTCCTCTGTACCCCTCCCTCCCCACGGCCTGGGTGAGCCAGAGCCCCCGAAGCAGCTGCTCCTTTAACCCCGTTCTGTCTGGGTGGGGAATAGACACCCTCAGGCGACCTACACGCAGAGGCAGGTCCAAATCCAAAGCTGAACCCCAGGAGCTGTGCGAACAGAGAAGAGAAGGGGAAATCTCTCCCAGCAGCCTCAGAAGCAGCGGATTAAAACTCCACAAACAACTTGATGTGCCTGCATCTGTTGAATACCTGAATAGACAACGAATCATCCCAAATTCAGGAGGTGGACTTTGGGAGCAGGATATATTAATTTTTCCCCTTTTCCTATTTTTGTGAGTGCATATGTATATGCTTCTGGGTGAGATTTTGTCTGTATAGCTTTGCTTTATAATAGCTTTATTTTACTTCACTATATTATATCCTCTTTCTTTCTTTCTTTCTATTTTTTCTCCCTTTTACTCTGAGCCGTGTGGACAAAAGGCTCTTGGTGCTCCAGCCAGGCATCAGGGCCATACCTCTGAGGTGGGAGAGCCAACTTCAGGACACTGGTCCACAAGAGACCTCCCAGCTCCACGTAATACCAAATGGCAAAAACCTCTCAGAGATCTCCAACTCAACATCAAGACCCAGCTTCACTCAACGACCAGCAAGCTACAGTGCTGGACACCCTATGCCAAACAACTAGCAAGACAGGAACACAGCCCCATCCATTAGCAGAGAGGCTGCCTAAAACCATAATAAGGCCACAGACACCCCAAAACACACCACCAGACGTGGACGTGCCCACCAGAAAGACAAGATCCAGCCTCATCCACCAGAACTCAGGCACTAGTTCCCTCCACCAGGAAGCATACACAACCCACTGAACCAACCTTAGCCACTGGGGACAGATACCAAAAACAACGGGAACTACGAACCTGCAGCCTGTGAAAAGGAGACCCCAAACACAGTAAGATCAGCAAAATGAGATGACAGAAAAACACACAGCAGATGAAGGAGCAGGGTCAAAACACACCAGACCTAACAAATGAAGAGGAAATAGGTAGTCTACCTGAAAAAGAATTCAGAATAATGATAGTAAGGATGATCCAAAATCTTGGAAATAGAATAGACAAAATGCAAGAAACATTTAACAAGGACGTAGAAGAACTAAAGAGGAACCAAGCAATGATGAAAAACACAATAAATGAAATTTAAAATACTCTAGATGGGATCAATAGCAGAATAACTGAAGCAGAAGAAAGGATAAGTGACCTGGAAGATAAAATGGTGGAAATAACTACTGCAGAGCAGGATAAAGAAAAAAGAATGAAAATAACTGAGGACAGTCTCAGAGACCTCTGGGACAACATTAAACGCACCAACATTCGAATTATAGGGGTCCCAGAAGAAGAAGAGAAAAAGAAAGGGACTGAGAAAATATTTGAAGAGATTATAGTTGAAAACTTCCCTAATATGGGAAAGGAAATAGTTAATCAAGTCCTGGAAGCACAGAGAGTCCCGTACAGGATAAACCCAAGGAGAAACATGCCAAGACACATATTAGTCAAACTGTCAAAAATTAAATATCAGGAAAACATATTAAAAGCAGCAAGGGAAAAACAACAAATAACACACAAGGGAATCCCCATAAGGTTAACATCTGATCTTTCAGCAGAAACTCTGCAAGCCAGAAGGGAGTGGCAGGATATACTTAAAGTGATGAAGGAGAAAAACCTACAACCAAGATTACTCTACCCAGCAAGGATCTCATTCAGATTCCATGGAGAAATTAAAACCTTTACAGACAAGCAAAAGCCGAGAGAGTTCAGCACCACCAAACCAGCTTTATAACAAATGCTAAAGGAACTTCTCTAGCCAAGAAACACAAGAGAAGGAAAACACCTACAATAACAAACCCAAAACATTTAAGAAAATGGGAATAGGAACATACATATCGATAATTACCTTGAATGTAAATGGATTAAATGCTCCCACCAAAAGACACAGGCTGGCCGAATGGATAAAAAAACAAGACCCATATATATGCTGTCTACAAGAGACCCACTTCAGACCTAGAGACACATACAGACTGAAAGTGAGGGAGTGGAAAGAGATATTCTATGCAAATGGAAATCAAAAGAAAGCTGGAGTAGCAATTCTCATATCAGACAAAATAGACTTTAAAATAAAGACTATTACAAGAGACAAAGCAGGACACTATATAATGATCAAGGGATCGATCCAAGAGGAAGGTATAACAATTGTAAATATTTATGCACCCAACATAGGAGCACCTCAATACATAAGGCAAATACTAACAGCCATAAAAGGGGAAATCAACAGTAACACAATCATAGTAGGGGACTTTAACACCCACTTTCACCAATAGACAGATCATCCAAAATGAAAATAAATAAGGAAACACAAGCTTTAAATGATACATTAAACAAGATGGACTTAATTGATATTTATAGGACATTCCACCCAAAAACAACAGAATACACATTTTTCTCAAGTGCTCATGGAACATTCTCCAGGATAGATCATATCTTGGGTCACAAATCAAGCCTTGGTAAATTTAAGAAAATTGAAATCGTATCAAGTATCTTTTCCGACCACAATGCTATGAGACTAGATATCAATTACAGGAAAAGATCTGTAAAAAATACAAACACATGGAGGCTACACAATACACTACTTAATAACGAAGTGATCACTGAAGAAATCAAAGGGGAAATCAAAAAATACCTAGAAACAAATGACAATGGAGATACGACGACCCAAAACCTACGGGATGCAGCAAAAGCAGTGCTAAGAGGGAAGTTTATAGCAATACAAGCCTACCTCAAGAAACAGGAAACATCTCGAATAAACAACCTAACCTTGCACCTAAAGTAATTAGAGAAAGAAGAACAAAAAAACCCCAAAGCCAGCAGAAGGAAAGAAATTATAAAGATCAGGTCAGAAACAAATGAAAAAGAAATGAAGGAAACAATAGCAAAAATCAATGAAACTAAAAGCTGGTTCTGTGAGAAGATAAACAAAATTGATAAACCATTAGCCAGACTCATCAAGAGAAAAAGGGAGAAGACTCAAATCAATAGAATTAGAAAGGAAAAAGGAGAAGTAACCACTGACACTGCAGAAATACAAAAGATCATGAGAGATTACTACAAGCAACTCTATGCCAATAAAATGGACAACCTGGAAGAAATGGACAGATTCTTAAAAAGGCACAAACTGCTGAGACTGAACCAGGAAGAAATAGAAAATATGAACAGACCAATCACAAGCACTGAAATTGAAACTGTGATTAAAAACCTTCCAACAAACAAAAGCCCAGGACCAGATGGCTTCACAGGTGAATTCTATCAAACATTTAGAGAAGAGCTAACACCTATCCTTCTCAAACTCTTCCAAAATATTGCAGAGGGAGGAACACTTCCAAACTCATTCTACGAGGCCACCATCACCCTGATACCAAAACCAGACAAAGATGTCACAAAGAAAGAAAACTACAGGCCAATATCACTGATGAACATAGATGCAAAAATCCTCAACAAAATACTAGCAAACAGAATCCAACAGCATATTAAAAGGATCATACACCATGATCAAGTGGGGTTTATCCCAGGAATGCAAGCATTCTTCAATATACGCAAATCAATCAATGTGATACACCATATTAACAAATTGAAGGAGAAAAACCATATGATCATCTCAATAGATGCAGAGAAAGCTTTTGACAAAATTCAACACCCATTTATGATAAAAGCCCTGCAGAAAGTAGGCATAGAGGGAACTTTCCTCAACATAATAAAGGCCATATATGACAAACCCACAGCCAACATTGTCCTCAATGGTCAAAAACTGAAACCATTTCCACTAAGATCAGGAACAAGACAAGGTTGCCCACTCTCACCACTATTATTCAACATAGTTTGGGAAGTGTTAGCCACAGCAATCAGAGAAGACAAAGAAATAAAAGGAATCCAAATCGGAAAAGAAGAAGTAAAGTTGTCACTGTTTGCAGATGACATGATACTATACATAGAGAATCCTAAAGATGCTACCAGAAAACTCCTAGAGCTAATCAATGAATTTGGTAAAGTAGCAGGATACAAAATTAATGCACAGAAATCTCTTGCATTTCTATACACTAATGACGAAAAATCTGAAAGTGAAATTAAGAAAACACTCCCGTTTACCATTGCAACAAAAAGAATAAAATATCTAGGAATAAACCTACCTAAGGAGACAAAAGACCTGTATGCAGAAAATTATAAGACACTGATGAAAGAAATTAAAGATGATACAAATAGATGGAGAGATATACCATGTTCCTGGATTGGAAGAATCAACATTGTGAAAATGACTCTACTACCCAAAGCAATCTACAGATTCAATGCAATCCCTATCAAACTACCACTGGCATTTTTCACAGAACTAGAGCAAAAAGTTTCACAATTTGTATGGAAACACAAAAGACCCCGAATAGCCAAAGCAATCTTGAGAACGAAAAATGGAGCTGGGGGATTCAGGCTCCCTGACTTCAGACTATATTACAAAGCTTCAGTAATCAAGACAGTTTGGTACTGGCACAAAAACAGAAATATAGATCAATGGAACAGGATAGAAAGCCCAGAGATAAACCCACGCACATATGGTCACCTTATCTTTGATAAAGGAGGCAAGCATATACAGTGGAGAAAAGACAGCCTCTTCAATAAGTGGTGCTGGGAAAATTGGACAGCTACATGTAAAAGTATGAAATTAGAACACTCCCTGACACCATGCACAAAAATAAACTCAAAATGGATTAAAGACCTAAGTGTAAGGGCAGACACTATCAAACTCTTAGAGGAAAATATAGGCAAAACACTCTATGACATACATCACAGCAAGATTCTTTTTGACCCAGCTCCCAGAGAAATGGAAATAAGAACACAAATAAACAAATGGGACCTAATGAAACTTAAAAGCTTTTGCACAGCAAAGGAAACCATAAACAAGACCAAAAGACAGCCATCAGAATGGGAGAAAATATTTGCAAATGAAGCAACTGACAAAGGATTAATCTCCAAGATTTACAAGCAGCTCATGCAGCTCAATAACAAAAAAACGAACAACCCAATCCAAAAATGGGCAGAAGACCTAAATAGACATTTCTCCAAAGAAGATATACAGATTGTCAACAGACACATGAAAGAATGCTCAACATCATTAATCATAAGAGAAATGCAAATCAAAACTACAATGAGATATTATCTCACACTGATCAGAATGGCCATCATCAAAAAGTCTACAAACAATAAATGCTGGAGAGGGTGTGGAGGAAAGGGAACACTCTTGCACTGTTGGTGGGAATGTAAATTGATACAGCCACTATGGAGAACAGTATGGAGGTTCCTGAAAAAACTACAAATAGAACTACCATACGACCCAGCAATCCCACTACTGGGCATATACCCTGAGAAAACCATAGTTCAAAAAGAGTCATGTACCAAAATGTTCATTGCAGCTCTATTTACAATAGCCAGGACATGGAAGCAACCTAAATGTCCATCGACAGATGAATGGATAAAGAAGATGTGGCACATATTTACAATGGAATATTACTCAGCCATAAAAGGAAATGAAATGGAGGTATTTGTAATGAGGTGGATGGAGTTAGAGTCTGTCATACAGAGTGAAGTAAGTCAGAAAGAGAAAAACAAATACAGTATGCTAACACATATATACGGAATCTAAGGAAAAAAAAAAAGAAGGCCATAAAGAACCTAGTGGCAAGACGGGAATAAAGACACAGACCTACTAGAGAATGGACTTGAGGATATGGGGAGGGGGTGGGGTGAGATGTGACAGGGTAAGAGAGTGTCATGGACATATATACACTACCAAATGTAAAATAGGTAGCTAGTGGGAAGCAGCTGCATAGCACAGGGAGATCAGCTCGGTGCTTTGTGACCACCTAGAGGGGTGGGATGGGGAGGGTGGGAGGGAGGGAGATGCAAGAGGGAAGAGATATGGGAACATATTGTATATGTATAACTGATTCACTTTGTTATAAAGCAGAAGCTAACACACCATTGTAAGGCAATTATACTTCAATAAAGATGATTAAAAAAAAAAAAAAGAATCACTTGATAGTATAATACCATTATTTCCACAGATAATTCAGATGTACCTAACATGGAAGATAAAATATTTAAAAGTTCTATTTTGAATTTTAAGCTATAGTATAGAAAGTACGATTTTATATAAATACCTTTGCAGACTCATTGCATAAGATACTCTGAAGTTGAAATAGTGGTGGATCAACTGTTAAGTCATCATTCATAATCAGTTCAGCTTTCTCCTTTTCTTCTTTAAGGTCACCAGTAGTCACTTGACTTTCCTTGGGTTTCTCAAGTGCAGTAACAAAGTCTATCAAAAATGAGTTCTCTTCACTTTCAATTGATTTCAAGGAATTATGGTTTTCAGTGCATTCTTCATTCTGATCTATTTTGTGACAGAGTAACAGAACTAAATCTCCCTTCTGAATTAATAAGGTGGGTAACAGATTCATTTGCTTTCTGCTAAATGAAAACTGTCTATAATCTCTTTCTTGAAAAATAATAAATGGAGAAAACTATCATATTCAACTTGAATAAACTTTTTTCCCAAGTGAGCTACAAAAGAAAAAATGGCTACTAAATCTACTAAAGCATTTGACACACCTTAGAAAATGGAATAACAACCCTAAACCATAGACACGCCACAAGCCCTTGTGTATAAACCAAGAAAGTGAAATGGCAATATCTATTCAATTCAAAAGCCTGTGTTTCTTATCTGGATCAAGAGGCACAGATTTCTAAGATACTACAGTTACTAGCAATGAACTTATAATATTGTAGAGATGTAGAGAGAACCAAGAATCAATGCAGTTCTAGAAGAGGCCACCACACAGAGAATAAAGCCATCCTTTAGAGTTTTACTCCCACTAAGATGCAGTGTTGCCTCTGATACCAAAAGGGCAGGAAAGGAAGGCCTAGTACTTACCCTCTCAGTGCTCAAGGGACAGGCTTAAGCTCTGGCATGGAGGATTCAGTTTAGCATTTACAGAATTACTTCTATTATTCTGATTCTACCACACTTTAGAATGTTCAACAGAAAATCAGTGCTTTCTGCGTTGATCATCAACTTTCAGTTCTACTAGGATCCACCTACTGGTCAACCTGTATCTTTATTGTCAAAGTCTTAATTACGAGGCTTTCATTACAGCCATTTCTGGGGAACTCGTTTTGAGGTAAGCTAGATATAATATCACTTTATAATTCCAGTTATACATTCATATTTGGAGACTACTCATGATTCAAAGTATCATTAATGGATTCTTTAGAGCTGTTAATCAAAGTACTCAGCGAAAAGAACAAAGACTTTGGAGCCAAAGATTCAAATTATGGCTCCATCACTGACCTTGGGTATGTTTCCCAATATCTTTGCACTTCAGTTTTTCTCATCCGTAATATGACAAAAATTATACTACATAGTAAGCACTTAATAAATGTAAGTTATACATCCCAGTCTTAAAATCAGCTATGCCTTTAGCTCTCATTAAGTTATATGTCATAAGACTAAGGAAAGAAACAATATTAACTGCTCATACCTCACACTTACTAGGTGCTAACGATGGTTCTGTTCTACATGCTTTACATGTATTAAAACTAATTTAATTCTCACAACCACCCTACTCTTATTAAGCCCATTTTAAAGAGCAACATACAGGGCCAGAAAGGTTAGTTACTTTCTCATGTAGTTGTACCTAGATTCAAATCCAGCTTAGTCTCACTCTAAAAGTTCACCTAACCATTATGCTGACTATTGCAGCAACACCTACATAATAATAGCTCACATTTAGTGAATAGTCTACTTGTGTCAGGAATTGAGTTAGTGGCTAAAATGCATAGTATCACTTAATTTTCACAATAGCTTTATGAGATTGGTCTTACTATAACTTGGGGGATTGAGGCATTGAGAGATCAAGTTCTGCATCTACAATCACATGGTTAATAAATTGTATTTTGGGGATTAAAACTCAGGCAAACACAAACATATATTGTTCCTATAACTGTGTAAAGTATTATTTCTTTTACAAATAGCATTCTAAGCAATACAGAGTTCACAAATAAAATAAGGTAGAATAATTTGATATAATCACCTGTAATGGAGGCTTTTTCCCCAGATCCTGGTGAAGAGGAATTTCCGAGACTTTCTTTAAGGGATGATGATGATAGACTTGTTAACCATGCATCCTATTTAAAGAAAATGTATTTACTAGTAAGTTTAGTTCTCAAGATTTGTGGGGGGCAATAGGATTATTAAAACTGCTTCATAACTCTGAAATCTGCATTATTAGTTTTCTGCTAAACACCAAAAGTAAGTAAAAGGAGGTTATAATATGTTTTACTTTCAAGCCTTTATATCTTGATCATTAAAAGCAGTCACTAAGAGCTATTCCAGTTCTTTAACTGAAACCTCTATATTTTCAAAACTCCTGCTGTTCTAAAATCAGATCTCAGAAATATTTAAGGTAAATATTTGACATCTCTTTCCCTAATTATATACTTTCTTAGAAAGTATAAAGGAAATAGTAGGTAAAAACCCTTAGTTTCAAACAAATATTACTTGTTTACAAAATGAAAGCAATTTATAAAACCAAGTAGACAGTTACTTCCAAATATTTTAGATAAAATACTACATAGATTTCATACACTTTAGTTTTCCTCAAAATTCCTATATCTGAATTAAAATAATTATTATATCTGAAATGAAGTAATTATATTTGTGTGCATAAATTAAACATCTCTTTATAGAATAATACTCTAATCTAAAGGTGATGATATTATAATGTAAGAAGTTTGATTTTTTTGCATAGATAATAAATTTTAATTTTCTTTCCCATAATATTTACGAAGAAAATTATATGTCAAAAGCAATAGAGAGAAACCATCTGGGCAGATGGCAGAAGGGCTCAAACACTACCCTGAGAAGGGAATATTTACCCAAGAAGATTTGCAAGTTAGTAGCCTTCTTCCTGAGGAAATTCCCCCAACTGTGCAGCTTAGTAGAACGCTGCAGCATTACTAGACTGGCTTGAGGGGTCAGAAGATAGAGTTTAGGACTCGAAGATCAGCCAGTAAATTTGGAGAAGAGCTGCAGAAGGCATGAACCCCAATATCTGCATATAAAATCCACCTCAAACACTTGGCTCATCTATGCATGGCATGGGAAAGACCTCAGAGGGTCCTGTAAAATCACAGTAGCTAGAAAGTGAAAAAACTAAGCAGAGATTTCAGTCAATGTCCATGGCAAGGGAGACAGAGCTGGGAATTTGAGTCTAGCCATAATACCTGTGTGCTAGAACACATGTTCAGAGGAACATAACAGAATCCAGAATCTCTACAACATATCATTCATAATGTTCAGTAGTCAATCAAAAAGTTAATAAGTAAAGTAAAAAAAATGGTGACACATAATCATGAAAACAAAAACAACAAAAGCAGTCTATAGTAACCAAGCCAGAGATGACCCAGATGTTGCAATTAGCAAACAAGAACTTTAAAGTAGGGATTATAAATATGTTCAAGCACTTAGGAAGAAATATATATATAGTGGCTGAACAGATGGGGTATCTTATTATTAGATACGGAAAATACAAAAAATACCAATGGAAATTCTAGAGCTGAATGCTACTGAAATTAAAAAAAAAAAAAATCACTGATAGACTTAACAGCAGATCAGGAATGGTAGAAAAAGGCAGTGAACTTGAAGACAGAACAATACAACTTATTCAATCTAAAATAACAAAGGGAAAAAAAGATTGAAGAAACATGAAAGAAATTTAGAGATCAGTGAGACATATCAAAAATTTCAATGTGCATGTAATTACAAACAAGAGGAAAGAAAATAAAACAGAAAAAAATTTTAACTTCCCATCTGCATGGAAAATATCAGTTTACAAATCCTGAAATCTCAACAAAACCCAAGCAGGATAAATATAAAGAAAACCACACCTAGGTACCTCATAGTTAAATTGTTGTAATTCAAAGAAAAAAAGACTAAATCTTGAAAATAATTCTGAAAGCTGCCAGAAAAAAACAAAACATTGTATAATGAGGATAGCAAAATAAATTTTTGCTGATTTACTAACAGAAATAATAGAGACCAGGAACAATGGAAACCTATAAAGAGCTGGGGATAGGAGAAGGAAACTGTCAGCCAAGAAGTATATATTCAACTAAGCCATCCTTCAAAAATGAAGATAAAGTGAATATGTTTTAGATAAGCAAAGACTGAGAGAATCCATCACTGGCAAACCAAGAAATGCAAAAATAAGTTCTTAAGATTGAAGGGAAATAACACTAGAAGGTAATCTGGATCTATAGGAAGAAATGAAGATCCCTGGAAATGGTATATATATCTAAGAAAACTATAAATGTTTATTCTTTTCTTCTTTTAGTTCTTTAAAAGTCTAAGACAAAAAGTTTAAAAGGCTCTTTAAAGAAAAGTTATAATTCTGTGTTGTGGAAATTATATCATATGTAGGTGTAATATACATGACAACAACACCGTGATGGATGAGGGAGTATATGGAACTATACTGTTACAAGGTTTCTATTTTAAATGTGAAACAATACAGTGTCAACTGTATTGTGACCATTTATAGACACATCTTGTAATCCATAAGACAACTACTAAAAATAAAACACAGGGCTTCCCTGGTGGTGCAGTGGTTGAGAATCTGCCTGCTAATGCAGGGGACATGGGTTCAAGCCCTGGTCTGGGAAGATCCCACATGCCGTGGAGCAACTAGGCCCGTGAGCCACAACTACTGATCCTGCACGTCTGGAGCCTGTGCTCCGCAATAACAGAGGCCACAATAGTGAGAAGCCCACGCACTGCGATGAAGAGTGGCCCCCACTTGCCACAACTAGAGAAAGCCCTCGCACAGAAACGAAGACCCAACACAGCCAAAAATAAATAAATAAATAATAATTAAAGGTACTAATAATTAAAAAAAAAATACCACAGAAGTGAAGAACCTAGAAAGTTAAACATATAGTTCTTCCTAAAAAAAATATATATATATATATATAAAACGCAAATAGGTATAGTCAAAAGGCGACAGAGAAAACTAATGGAAAACTAAAACCTATGTGATTAACTCTGAAAAAAAAAAGGCAAGAAAGAAGTTATAGAGGAACAACAACTTCAATTTTAAAAAAATAGATAAAATAAATAGAAAACAAACAGCAACAAATTGGCCCTAAGTGTACTTACATTAAGTGTATATGGACTGGACTTCCCTGGTGGCGCAGTGGTTAAGAATCCACTTGCCAATGCAGGGGACACGGGTTCAAGCCCTTGTCTGGGAAGATCCCACATGCCGTGGAGCAACTAAGCCCGTGAGACACAACTACTGAGTCTGCACTCTAGAGCCCACGAGCCACAACTGCTGAGCCCGAGAGCCACAACTGCTGAAGCCTGTGTGCCTAGAGCCCGTGCTCCACAACAAGATAAGCCACCACAATGAGAAGCCGGCACACCACAACAAAGGGTAGCACCCCACTTGCCATAACTAGAGAAAGCCCGTGCACAGCAATGAAGACCCAATGCAGCCAAAAATAAAATAAATAAAATAAATAAATTTATTTAAAAAAAGTATATGTACTAAACACTCATAAATGGAATAATGGATTCATAAGTAGATCGCAATTAAAAAGCAGATTGTCCAACTTGATAAAAAAGTAATACCAAACTATTATGAGTCATTTAAAGAAAAAGAAAAAAATTGTTTGAAAGGAAAATGATGGAAAAAGTTATACCATGCAAATACTGAAATGTTGAAATATCAGGCAAAACAAACTGCAAGATATGAAGCATTACCAGAGATACAAAAATTTCTTAATGCTAAATAGGGTTAAGAACTAATAATGATGAATGTGTATGTGTCTAATTAGAGTCATGGAATGCTGACAGAACAAAAAGGAAGTACAGAGAAATTCACAAACATAACTGGAGATTTTAACACACTCTATTTAGTACATGGTAAATCAACTAGACAAAAATTCAGTAAGAATGGAGAAGATCTGAATGACACTACCAACCATCTTGACCAAACTGAAATTACAGAACATTATATCTAACACTTGCAGAACACACATTCTTTGTTAATACAAATGAAACTTTCACAAGACACACTTAGTCTGGGCCATAAAAAAAAATCTCAACAATTTTTAAAAATGTGAATTCATATAAGATATATTCTTTGATCATAATAAAATTAAATTATAAATCTATGCAAGAATATATCTAGAGAAGATCTAAATATGTGGAAATAAAATCATTCACTATAAAATAACCATTTGGTCAAAAAAGAGATCACAAGGAAAATTAGAAAATATATTTAAAGGAATGATAATGAAAATAAATGGCACCAAAAAAATTGGGTGCTGTTAATCAGTGCATTAGAGGAAAATTTATAGTTTTCAAAGTTTTGATAGAAAGAATGAAAAGCTTAAAATGAATGGACACATCTTCTAACTTAAAGGTAAGCAAATTAAACCCAAAGAAAATAAAAGAAAGAAATAATAAAGAGTGAAAATCAACAAAATTGGAAACAACAGAGAAAGCTAACAAAGCCAACACTGGTTCTTATGAAAGTTTTAACAAAACTGAGCAATGCCTATCAAAATTTAACAAGAAAGACAGAAAACACAAACTACATATTAGAAATGAAAGATGGAATGTCATGATAATTTTACTGTCATCAAAAGGATAAGGGACTATCACAAACAACTTTATAAATTCAACATCTCCAATAAAATGGACAAATTTCTAAATAGACATAAATTACCAAACTGATGAGAAAATCTGGATACCAAATATTCACCACCCCCCCAAAAAAAAAAAAAAATCAAACTTAGTGTCAAAGACCTCTCCACAAAGAAAATTCTAGGCCCAGATAATTTCGCTGGTGAATTCTCTCATTTAAGGGGAAAATGATACTAAACTTCTGGTTTCATAACAAACAAACTTTTAGAAAATAAAGGAGGAAGAGACACTCCCCAATTCATATGATACTCACACCTGATAACAACATTATAAGGAAAGAATTATAGACAACCTCCATAAATATTGATGTAGAAGTCTTAACAAAATATTAAAAAATCAAATCCCACACAAAAATGGTCTACCATGATCGACTAGATTTTATTCCAGGAATAATGAGTTAATTTAACATATAAACATAGATATATATCATCATACACACACACACACACACACACACACACATGCACACACAAAGGAAAGGTGGGAAGTGAGGTTGTAGTGAGAAAGAAAATGTCACCCTTTTGATACCCAGCTGTGACATTTGCAGGAAGGTAAGGCAATAGGGAGAGAGGTGCAGTGTCATGTGAAAGCTTATACAAGGTTAAAGAGGCTTCAGCATAGTTGAATGTGGATGAAAATAGACTCTTCCAGAGCCAAGGATTATAGACATAGGAGAGAGAAGGGTTGGACAAAAAATAAATGGGAAATCCCTGAAAATGTGGGCTTAAAGAAGATTCAGAGCATGGTCAGGAAAATTTTATAATGAGGAATAAGGAAAATTTAGACTATTAAAAAGAGAAGTGGGCTTCCCTGGTGGTGCAGTGGTTGAGACTCTGCCTGCCAATGCAGGGCACACGGGTTCGAGCCCTGGTCTGGGAAGATCCCACATGCCGCAGAGCAGCTAGGCCCGTGAGCCACAATTACTGAGCCTGTGCGTCTGGAGCTTGTGCTCCGCAACAGGAGAGGCCGCGATAGTGAGAGGCCCGCGCACCGTGATGAAGAGTGGCCCCCCTTGCCACAACTGGAGAAAGCCCTCACACAGAAACGAAGACCCAACACAGCCATAAATAAATAAATAAATAAATAAAATTAAACTTTAAAAAAAACAAAAAAAAACAAAGACCCAATGCAGCCAAAAACTAATTAATTAATTAATTTAAAAAAAAAAGAGAAGTATCTAATATACCCAACAAAGATAATAGCTCTACAATATGGGCTATGTTATAGTCATTAAGGTGAACGTAGTCTCAAGATCACCCAGCAACATGGAAACACGTCATGACCTAATGTTAAGAGATAAAACAAAAAAGCATGATACAAAACATTGTGAATGTTAAGATGACAAATATTATAAAAACAAGTATAGGAAAACAGCCCAAAAGGGGAGTAAGAATAATGAATATAGTTGTTATTAGGTGGTGGGATTTTGCGTAGATATTTTTCAATTAAATTTTCTGTCATAATATAATGTTACTTTAAAAACTTTAGGAATACTTTTTTCTTTAATCAAGGGATATAGAATACATCACAAAGAGCAATTAAAGTTAGGTATCACTACCAGTTTGAATAGTGTTCCCTCAAAATTCATGTCTATCCCAAATCTCCGAACGTGATCTTATTTGAAAATAAGGTGTTTGCAGATGGAATTAGTTAAGATGAGAACCTACTGGAGTAGGGCAGACCCTAAATCAAATGACTGATGTCTTTTTTTAGAGAAAAGTGAGGGGAGACACAGAGACCCAGGGAAGAAGACCATGGGTTGATGGATGCAGGGACTGGAGTGGTGCAGCTACAAGCCAAGGACAACCAAAGATTTCTGACAACCACCAGAAGCTGGAAGAAGCAAAGAAGGATTCTTCCCTAGAGCCTTCAGAGGGAACATGGTCCTGTCCACACCCTGATATTGGACTTCTGACCTCCAGAACTGAGAGAACTTTTGTTGTTTTAAGTCATCTACTTTATGGCAATTTGTTACAGCAGCTATGGTGAACTAAATATCCACTTGGCCAGATGATTTTATTAAACATAAAATAATTGTTTGGTTTTGATAACACCCTCTCTTCACCTGATTTTCAGAACAAATTAGGACATAGCACATTGAAGTCAGGCAGATTTATATCAAAATGCCAGCTTTTCTGGTAAAGCTAACCTACAGGATAAGAGTGGAATCAGAGTCTACTGTGCTCATACTTCTAGCCTGAATTGGAGAGATTCATCTGTTTAGTTATGATACAAAGAACTTCCTCTGTCTGCCTTTGTACCACGTCCTGGGGAGCAGATCTTTTCTCACATCAGTAACACAGACGAGTCAGGAGAAGAAGAAAGAAGCTTAGCCAGTACTGTTTAGTTCCTTTTCTCTGATCTGCTCAAGCAGATTGTGGAGGAGGAATGCTCTTCCCATACTTACCCCTTCTGAAATGTGAGGTGGAACTTCTCTAACCATAGTGAAATGTAAAGACAGGCGGCCAAGTGTTCTTCCCTAATAAAAATACACAGTAAACTCCTGATGAAGTCCTGAAGGATCACATCTACATCCCTTCTAGTGTATCCCAAAAAATATAGGACTGTGCCGTGAACATTCAGTATACATTTGTTGAGTGATTAAAACCAAATGAATAAAATGACACTGGCCATAAATTTTACAATTCAAAGATACATAAATAAAAACTCTTGCAATTAAAGTGTTGCCTAGATTCAAAAAGGCAACAGTTTTTTTCACATTTTACTTTCTCTGAAATTGGATGCATCATATGTTACAGTTTAGCAGTTTTCTTCTTTCTTAGTGGTACATAAAATAATGCTGTATTTTTGCTATATCTTACAATTGAGTTTTAAATCAATTTTTTTTTTTAATTACACTATACTAGGTGTGCTTTATTTATTTATTTATGGCTGTGTTGGATCTTCGTTTCTGTGCGAGGGCCTTCTCTAGTTGCGGCAAGCGGGGGTCACTCTTCATCATGATGCACGGGCCTCTCACCATCGCGGCCTCTCCCGTTGCGGAGCACAGGCTGCAGACGCGCAGGCTCAGCAATTGTGGCTCACGGGCCCATTTGCTCCGCGGCATGTGGGATCTTCCCAGACCAGGGCTCGAACCCGCGTCCCCTGCATTGGCAGGCAGACTCTCAACCACTGCGCCACCAGGGAAGCCCCACAATTGAGTTTTAGATCCAATAAAATATAATATAATTTTAAAAACTTAAAATTATTTCCTTATCAATTGCTGAAGAAATCATGTAAAACACACACACATGCACGTGCACACACAAATATTCTTTCTCTCATAATCAGATGCAAAAACCTGAATTAGAAACACAGTTTAGCAGTAGTGCTAACCTCAGGGTCAAGGTTTTCAGAGAATGCATTTTTCTCAGCTTCTGGTTGTCTGCCATTCAGACTTGAGAGGAACGAAGGTGCAGAATGTGCCTCTGATTCTTCATGGAGGGCAGTGTCTTTATCTTCTCCTAGACTGTCTTTCTCCTCCCTGTGGCTGTGCTTTTTCAACATGCTCCTTGGCCAAGGTGAAGGCTTAAAGTGGTTGTCTGCTTCAAGGCTGCTGTTATTTTCTGCAGAAAAATACAATGTTTTAATACATTAAATACAATTTAATACACTAAAAAATACATTTTTTAAATGACCATGGCTTCTCTTACATTGCAGGTGCCACCACACTTCCCTCCTGTGCTGAAGCACCTTGGCTTTCTATCCTGGAGAGTCTAGAAGAAGCCCACACCCTTCTCTACACAGAACTCCAGAAAGTACAAGTAGGCGATAGTTCATAATCAAATAAATTTTTTTAAATGGCTACCATCCTGGAAGTAACTAGTATACTTCACTTTTGGAGTAGTTAACTCAACAACTCTCATAGTATTAAAAAAAATTTTTTTTTTAACAAACAAAATCAAACTGCCTCAGTTTCAGCCTTTATAAAATGAGGCAGTTCATCCATCAAACCTTTATTGAGTATCTGCTGCCAGGCCCCATACACATCATTCACATTAATGGACCTCAGAATCAAGACACTGGCAATGGCCCTGTCCAAGGATTTTAGAGGTTGGGAATGGAGACGATTCTAAACAAATAAAATTATAAGACAAAGGTAAGTGCTGTTACAAGTATAAAGATGATGTCAGTACAGGGAGTAGAAGAGCCAAATGTCCCTGGAAGGAGGAACAGACAACTGGATAACTTGTGAGCTGCTGTTCTCTGAGTCCATAAAACCTCTCCAGCAGTTATTAAAATTTCTTAGTTACTATTTCCATTACTTCTAAGTTTAAAACAAAAATCTAATGCTGGTATACTTCCAGCCCTCAAAACATGATAAGAAACATTTTACATGAACTTTTCCCTAAATTTTATCTGTTATACATATCCATCTCTCCATTGTTCTACCAATGTATTCTTCTGACGAAACTTCAAAACTGAACTAATTAATACCTTTATCCTTTTTATCTATAAGTGGAGTTATAAATCCTGCTAGAAGATTCTACAACCATACCTAATTGGAACCACTTTAAATGTTTCATTGTCAATTTTAGGTATGTCCTAAACTCTGGTCAAATGTCCAATCCAAAATCCAAGAGTCATCCTAGATTCCTCCCTCAAAATCCAAAGGATCACAATACCCTATCCATTCTACTTGCTAAATTTCTCTCTCATTTATCCCACTTTCTACATCCCCACTCTCAGTTCCTCATCCACTCTTGCCTAGATTACTGCCTCAGTGACATTTATAAAACACAAATCAGATCACATCACTCCTCTCCACAAAATTATTCAATGGCTCCCCATCAGCCAGTCTTACAGAATAAAAAGCTCATTGCCTCTGAACAATATAAAAGGTTTCATGGTTTTGTCCCTGGCTACCTGTGCTGCCTCATCACTGACACACCCACTTAGTAATCTGTCCTGAAATGCTGGGCTCACTGTGCTTCTGCAGCTGTGCCACATCCCTCCTGCCACCAGAGCTTGCCACCCAAGCTCTCCTTCTGCCTAGGATGTTCACTTCCTGTTTCTCCTCCTGACAAATGCTTGCCTGTCTTTGGAACCTCAGTTTAAGCAGAATATTGTATAATGCCTGGTTTTGAGTCATTTTTTTTTATTGTGGTACGAACACTTAATAGGAGATCCACCCTCTTAACAAACTTTCAAGTGCACAATACAGTATTATTAACTAAAGGCACAATACCACAAGGCAGAGCTCTAGAACTTATTCATCTTGCATAACTGAAACTTTACATCTGTTGACTAGCAACCCCCATTTCCCTCTCCCTTCAGCCCCTCATAACCACCATTCTACCCACTCTCTGTATGGGTTGCCTATTTCAGCTATTTCATATTTGAATCTTGCTCTGACACTCATTAGCATTGTAAACTTCCACGAATCATATAACCGCCACACACCCCAGTTTTCCTATAGGTAG
Source organism: Balaenoptera musculus (assembly GCF_009873245.2). Classification (NCBI taxonomy): domain Eukaryota; kingdom Metazoa; phylum Chordata; class Mammalia; order Artiodactyla; family Balaenopteridae; genus Balaenoptera; species Balaenoptera musculus. The sequence continues at coordinate 36,806,037 of NC_045802.1, forward strand.
AATTAGCTAAGATTTCCTAAAGCGCTCATGGGACTTGAGTAAGATAATACATACAAAGCACACAACACAGTGCCTGACACATGGGAAGTGCTCAATGAATATCAACGATTGTATAGACATTTCCTGTTCTGATTTGTCCACCACTCCTGTTTTCTTTTTGGGTATCCTCTTCTCCTTTCTATCCATGTGATTCTGGTGGGTTAATAAATATCTCCACCATACCTCAGTGAGAATGATGGGCACGTGATGCAACCCCCTTCTTCCTGTGCAGCTTATCATAGAAACTTCATTTCCTCTGACCACAGTAGGCAGTCAGGAGGTCAGTATTTTTCTACTTGGAGTTGGTGGATATGCATTTAAGGCCATGGAGCTGGAAGGATGTGATTTAGAGACCGCTAGTGGCATTCTCTGCTGCCAAGTGAAGGGCTGTCTGAGACAAAGAAACCAAATGACAGAAAAATGGACCAAGGGATGGAGTAAATGGGGCAGTGACAGTGCAGGAGGAGAGAATGAGAGGGTCAGGGAGGCAGGGTAAAAGTAAAGAGAGAGAATCCTGATGATATAGAAATACCGATTCTCTACACTTAATCACACCTAAAGCAAGGACTTCTGACATCCATGCTCAACACAGGGATAAACTCTTTGCACTGATGTTTGAATTGGGTCATTTGCATCTGAGAGTCCTGACTACAGGTACTATTATTTGTCAGTTATAGCTATTAACACCAGCTCCTCTAGGAAGCCTTCCCTGATGCCCTCAGGTAAATTTAGATGCCCACTTTCCTGTGTTCTTACTATACCTTTTATACACCTTCCCACCAAATTGTAAAGTATTTGCTATGGTCTGAGTGTTTGTGTCCCCACCTAATTCTTATGTTGAAATCTTAACCCCAAAAGTGACATATTAGGAGGTGAGGCCTTTGGGAGGTGATTAAGTCATGAGGGTAGAATCTTCATGAATGGGATTAGTGCCCTTAAAACAATGCTCTACAAAGTTCCTTTGCCCTTTCCACCACATAAAGATACAATGAGAAGCCTGCAACCTGGAAGAGGGCCCTATCCAACCATGTGAGTCCTGTGATTTCAGACTTCCAGCCTCCAGGACTGTAAGAAACAGGTTTCTGTTGGTTATAATCTACCCAGTCTGTGGTATTCGGTTACAGCAGCCCGAACAGACTAAGACAGTATTGGAGGATTGGTACTAAGTCTTTGTAATGCCACAGTGATAGCTACTATCACAGTGCTTGTAACAGTGAAACATATCGTACCCACAATAAATATGTGGGATAAATAAAATGATCTGCTTATGAACAAATGCTGAATAATAAAATGAATAGTAAAAGCATTTATAGAGTACTTAATTTATACCAAGATTGCTCTAAGCACTTCAAATACATGAACTCAATTTAATTGCTTCAAACCCCTAGTGGTGGTTCAACTATTGTCTCCATTTTACAGGTAAATAAAATGAGGAACAAAGAGGTCATGTGCCCATAGTCATAAACTCTAATTTGTGGGATTAAAGCAGGAGCACCCAGACTCCAATGCTAATAGAGTCAAGGTTCTCCTGCTTTAAAGTTAAAATAAAAACAGCATAACCTGTAAAAATTACTTTCTACAATCACTACCAATGTGACCATTACCTGATAAAAGTGAAAGAGTTTGATTATTGTACTAGTTACAGCAGACAAGCAAGAACTAAGGAAACTTTCAGGTTCTAATATTTTTATAAAGCATTAAGTGATACTCAGCAATATCTCACTACATTAAAAATATTAAGTTCTTACTGCTGAACTGAATGAATAAGCATTTTCAGAACTCTAATGAAAAACTGATGAACTCATAAAAGTGCTAACAAAAGATCAAGATAAAAAAAAATTAATTACATGGGACTGCGTGAACTGATGAGGATGAGTATAATTTTTGTGACTTTCTGTCTGAATTAAAAAAAAAAAATCCCACAAGGACTCAGAGGCAAAGAATATACAAATCAATTTTCACTGCAAAGTAAAGGAGCTGTTGCAGTGGAGGATTACTGGACTGAATGTCAATATTATGACATAGTATGAGTGTGTTTCATGTTTGGTAATTGCAATCATTGTTGCTTTTGTTGTGGTCATCCATGTACAATGCTTGGTGTCAGTCTATTTATCTCTTGTAAAAATAAAATACAGTGTGTGTGTGTGAAAAAAACAAAAAAAACAGAAAAACAAAAAAACCCAAAAAACTTCGTGGAGTGAATGTACAAGTCACTGTAGGCTCTTAATTAAAGGAACACAATAAATCTTGTATTGGAAGGTGAAAAAAAAATATTAAGTTCTAAACTCTATAAGAAAAAAAAGTCTAAAAATTTAGAGAAGGATAAAGCTAAGCTCATTAACCACTTTCCTTCTTTAATGAATGAATTATTCATTTATTCATTTATACATTCAAATACTTAATGAATTCTACATGCCAGGCACTAACCAGCAGCCTCAACTTTTTTCTTCAACTTGAATAATCTAGGAATAATGATTTTAATATATTTTATACAAAAATTCCACTTCCAGAAGCATCATCAGTTTTCAGAAAGAAAAAAAATACATCTATACATTATCAAATGTTTTATTTTACAATCAAATGTAAATGATTACCTGTTTTGGTAATTTTTTTTATCCTACATATACTGAATTGCAAATGGTTAATGATTGTTTAAAAATACAGTATTGCACATTTAGAAGCCTGAGCTATCTTGTGGTCAAAATACAGTATTTCTCTATTCATTTTAATTTGTCACAGGTTTTAAGAAAGATATTAAATGGGTAGATTATTGCTGATTATCTACCATAAAATTCTAATAATATACTTCTATCTATATCAGACTAATTTTTAGCTTCTATAATATGCTCACATTTTCTTATTAACTTAATGAAAAGCTCTTCAGAATCAGGACAAATAGGATAAATATAATCCATAAAAATAGGTTTTTAAACTCAACTAAGACTAGGAAACACTGCATACTCTTTCTTGAAGATTCACTGTGCATATGTCTTTATTAACAGTTCCAAGAAGTTCATAAAGAAATTGGTTTAAAATTCCTATAACTCGGTGTTTTCCCCTCAATACCAATGAACAAACTGTGGAACATACTTTGGAAAATGGTGATGTAATGGATTATTCACTGTTTGATTACATTTCCCTTCTCTCCATTTTTGATTTTACTCAGTACACTGGGAAGGTACATTTTAGCAAGTTAATTCTGTTTCATTAGGTCTTGTGCTTACACTTTTGTAGAAGTTTATAGTTTGAGACATACTTCAGTAGATTCTTAAAACAATTTTGTAGGAAAGGAGAGCAGGTTTCCACCCCCTCCTCATGAAGACAGTGAGGCTTACCCTATGGCTGAGGTCACACATAATTAACTTGCAGTAGCTTTTCCCCTAGTATCCCTGCTTGCTCATATCTTCTCCTCATTTGAAAGTGGATGGAATTTGGGGGGTGGAAAAAGGAGTGTCTGAAATATAGCTTTGCCTAAGGTTACCAGTGCCATCTAATATGTAAAGTATGAAATACTTACCAGTACCATATTTAATGATGATATGAAAGAAAGAGGTTTTTTTGAAGGTTAGCATCAACTACTATTTTTTCTATAGAACAGAAAAAGACTGGAAGACTCCAAATCCTTAAACTTCTATGCCCTTGTTTCTGCATGGCAGCCCAGGGCATGTCACAGCAGTTGGTGCCTGCTTTACTCCATCTCTGCTGCACTATGCACAGAGCCCAGTAGAACTGTGGAGAAACTACTGTAATCACACCAGGAACATCCCCACAGAAAATTGAGTTTTAGTGGATTTTCCTGGGGAACAGAGAAACCAAATGGAGATTCTCTTTTCTTAAGGAAAGTCTGGAGGCTTAAACAATAACAGCAACAACACCTCCCCCCACCACCCCCTTCAAATATACAAATGCCAAACAAATATTCTGGCAAATGGCTGCATGGAAATGATTGTTTTAAGGACTAGCCCCATTGCTGCTATAACCCTGATGTCTGGAGTGTGAGATGGATTAGAAAGGATTCCATTGTAGTTCCACTGCTAAAAACAAAATTGGAGCTCACAGGCCTAAGCAAGGCTGGATCGAGGAGCTTTGGAGCCACAGCTGTGGATGACTGAAGGTACTTTGGCCAGCTATCAGGCACTAGCAGAGATACAAGACTGAACGTACAACTGGACATCAGAATTATGGTTTTTCTCTATGGTTTTATTATTTTTATTTATATCTGTAAAATTGAAAAGTTAAGTCTGATTTTTTTTTCTTAAGTATCTACTAGCCACCATACGCAGTGGTCAAGAATCCACCTGCCAATGTGGGGGACACGGGTTCAATCCCTGGTCTGGGAAGATCCAACATGCCATGGAGCAACTAAGCCCATGCACCACAATTACTGAGCCTGTGCTCTAGAGTCCGTGAGCCACAGCTACTGAACCCATGCAGCACAACTACTGAAGCCTGCACGCCTAGAGCCCATGCTCCACAACAAGACAAGCCACCGCAATGAGAAGCCCGTGCACTGCAATGAAGAGTAGCCCCCGCTCTCCACAACTAGAGAAAGCCTGTGAGTGGCAAAGAAGACCCAACGCAGCCAAATATAAATAATAAATAAATAAATAAAAATTAAAAAAAATCTACTAGCTACCATGTAAAAGTATTTTGTGATTGATTATTTTAAAATAAATTTTCAAGAAATGCAATTACAGTAACCTAACAAATTACCTGAAGATACGCTTTTGATTGGAAGAATCATGGGTTTCATTTCCATTTTAATTTTCTCTTTTTCAACTTCTTGTTGTTTATTTTGAGATTCAGATAAGGGATTTACAACCATGCCTTCACCACCATCAGGTGCCATTTCATCATTTTTGATAGAGACTACTGGCTCATCTTTCCTCACATCATTGATTGATTTCTTGGTTTTCAAAAAAGACCGTTTTGGAGAATTCTTTACTTCATAATCTGATATATGAAAATCATTAATCTTTTTCTTAACTGAATTTTCATCTACTGAGGTGTCAGAAAAATCACCTAAGGAAACTGAAAAATAGAAGAGAAAAGATATTTTCAATAGTATATTTTAAAGTTTTGAACATTACATCAATCAAAAAGATTACCTTAAAGACTGGAAATGAATTTACAACTGTGAATAGATTTGCAGCCCTAAAAAACAGTTAACTTTGGCAGTTTTTATTGGCATTTGTAAAATAAAAATTTCAGTTTCATTAATTTATTCAAAACATACTTATCGAGTATGAATAGTTTGTCAAGGCAAGCACTGTGCTTGCTCTGAGAAAAGTCCTTCAAAAGTTCTTCAAAATAATAATCAGCCATGGACATTTAAATTAGATTTTGGACTGTAAAGCTTTTCTTTTTTTTTCAAAAACTTCATAAAATCAACAATATTTGTAAATGGAAGAATTTGCTAATAATGTTTTTTCATAAAAATTTTGGAACTGCAATTCCATCCATACCACAGTATTAGATTTTACTATGAGAAGAATAATAAAGAATGCTAACCGAACTATAAAGCAATGATTTAACTATTGTTCTGATTACTTTTACAGAGAACATTGAGAGTTATTCACTGAAAGTATAAAACACTGAATTTCAAGTTTAGAATTTTGTATGTTTATCCTGAAATGTAAAATATTAATATTTTACATAATCAAAAGAAACCAAATTAACCATACAGTACTGATATACTGGGTTTTTTAAACTGATTCTCTGTCACAGCCAAAAAAAAACCTTGATTTATAAAAAGCATTATAAAAGTGATCCTAACGTGCACAAAGTTTAGTTCTATGGGCCCTAGTTATTACCTTATAGGGTTGACCTTAAAGATGAACTTGTTATCTCCAATGTGGTTTACCACTAACAAGCAAATCTGCTGTCAGTTAAATTTTATTTTCATACACACATTCAGAAAAAAAACAAGGAAAATTATACAACTTCTTTAAAATTAAGAGTGGCTTTTTACTCATTAAAAAGTTGGAGATCTAAAACCTATGAATTCATAGGTATTATTTTAACATAGCGATTTTTTTGCAGGGTTGGACTAAACCTAACTAAAGAAGCAAAAAGAAGAGAAGTGGTTTACTTTCCCATGTTCTCACATACCAATCTCATCACTGTCAAAGTCATCTGAGTATTCAGAACTTCTTTGTCTGGCTGAGCGAGCTGTAATTGCTTTTATTAGTTCATCCTGAAATGAGATAATTAAAATCAATTTCCTCCCAAATGTGGAGGTCTCATATATTGAATTAATTCTTTAAACAAATAATGTTTGATTAATAACTGCCTTAAAACTTAGGTTTCATTCATTTAACAGATATTCACTGAAAGCCTACCTTATGCCATGCACCCAACCCCTAAGACTCAATGCAGAATATCACAGACAATTCCTTTCCTCATGGAGCTTAGGGTTAAATTAAAGAAGACAGACAACACCAAGCAAATTAATTGAAGGACTCAATTTAGACAGGGTTCATTATAAACTGGCATTATGGAAGAAACTGGTATTCTTTATGATCTTTTGTTTCAGCATATTGCTTTTAACAGATGTAATCAATACTGCAAACTTAGAGGCTGAGTTCAAAATTGTAGTGACTGGACAGGGAAAACCTAAATGTTATAATGTTACACCAGGGGGAAAAAAACACCAATTTTTATATGAAAATGGCAATTAGAAGCTGCTATTCAACTTTTAAAAGCTAATTTAACTTTTAATATAGTAAGAACCTAGTATTGAGTTTAGTTTGGTAGTCTTAAAGCCACACAGAAGAGTTGGTAATACTGGAGCCCAAATACAATCATCTGCAAAATTTCAAAAGAAACATAGATTTACTCCAGCTTTACATAGGACTGTTGTATTGAATAGAAGCACTTTCAAGTCCAATATTCCTAATACAGTGTTTAACATGTAAAATCATTCAAAATAAAAATACTTTACCTGGAAAGTAGTTCTTTTGGTGACTTTTGGACTCTTTGTATATGCCAAAGTTGTGCTAAAAACTTCATCAGACATAGTGTTTATTTTAATTCTCTAACTTTATAAAATGGCTAACAAATGATAGGGATAATTCAACCTCTGATGGTGGCTGAAATATATAAAAAACAAATCAGACTTTTTTGCATGCTTGAGAATTTCCATTACTACACTTAGTACTCCCTCCCTGCCCCCAAAGCCAAACAAAAACCAGAAAAGCATCATATGAACGTTGAGCTATATCTTCACTTTTAAGTAGCAGAGTAATAAACAGAGTTCTTGTAAAGAAAAAGCAAATTCTACTAACAAACTTGTTTTCAGAAAAATAAAATTCAAACTGAAGTTATCCAAAAATATTTCTACAATTATTTTATTATCCTAAATAAGTTTTACAATTATTGCACTCATTTAAATAATGAGTGCAATAGGTTGTTGCCAATTAAAATAGAAACTTTTTCACCTCCCTTCCATTCAAAAAGTATAATATAGCCTACAAAACAGCCATAATTATTTAAAAGGCTACAAAGAAGACTATTGTCAGCATAAAGTACAGCAACGTTCCCCAACCTTTTTGGCACCAGGGACCAGTTTCGTGGAAGACAATTTTTCCACAGATGGCGGGTGGGGGGAATTGTTCGGGCGGTAATGTAAACCATGGGGACCGATGGGGGGCCGCAGATGAAGCTTCACTCACTCGCCCGTCGTTCACCTACTGCTGTGTGGTCCGGTTCCTGGTTCCTAACAGGGGTCTGCGGCCTGGGGTTGGGGACCCCTGAAGTACAGAAGTCCCCTACATACCAATGAGTTCCATTCCGAGATTGTGTTTGTAAGTCCAATTTGTTCGTAAGTCCAACAAATTTAGCCTAGGTACCCAACAGTAGTACAGTACAACAACTAGCATACAGGGGCCGGCATCAAGTGAACAGGCAAGAAGAGTTACTGACTGGAGGAGGGAGAGGAGGTGGAAGATGGTAGAGTTGAAGGATTGTCAGCAATAGGAGACAGAGGGCAAGCTGCAATTTCACTCATGCCTGACATTGATGGCACATGTTCTGCTTCCTGGCTGCATTCAATTCTATCTACCCTCTTGCTTCCGGGCATCCTGGGCTTGAAATAAAGATACTGAACTACTGTGCCCTGTACAGTACTGTACAGTAAAGTACACAAAAGCACAACCACTTGTAGAGGACGCACGCACGTGACAATGTACACCATACACGTGAACTAACGTACATGATTGGACATGAGAACGCAGGTTCGCATCTTTTAAAGTTCGTAACTTGAAGGTTCATAGGTAGGGGACTTAGTGTATATAACTAAAAACATCACCATTTTTTTTTAAAAAGTTTACATACAGTGCTGGGAAACAAAAAGACCGTAAATAGTGATATTTTTCCAGCCACTCTTCCCTCTCACAAGTGTTGAAATACTATTAGATAAAACAAAAAGAAGCTTCTGTGATGGACTACATTAAAATCTCTGTTAAATGGTCCTGTGGACGTTTCCAGTGCTCCAGGCGGAGGCTGCTCACCCTCCCCGCCGCCCTCAGCAGCGCGGGGTGGGGGACCGCTCCGGCCCGGCCAGGTGGCGCCCTGTGCCTGCTCGATCTGCCCCGTGTGGCCGACCAAGCAAGCACCCGTCACTAGCCAGGTCGGTGCATAGCCGAGCGCCGCCTCCGCCCCGATTCTCCACAACCCTCAAGTCCCGCGGTCTGTACTCACTCTGCATTCCTGCGGATGTCTCCCCGCGACCGGAGGAACCAGCTGCTGGCCCCTCTCCTGGGCCTGGGCCTGGCTGCTCTCAGAGACCAACTCTGCAGGGAGCGAGGAGGCGGTACTAAGAACGGAGGTGGGAAGTCGTTGCTAGGAAACAGCGTCTCCGGGAGGAAGTGACATACCGCGCCGCAGGTCTCTCGGGTACCTAACACCGCCCTACAGCCCGCCGTGTCACTGGTGCAACCGCCCAGACGAAGGAAATGACATCAGCCCTCTGGGTCTGGGGAGAAGGGTGCTTTATCGGCCGCCTGTGCTTCAATCATTACCTAGGAGACAGAACCTGTCCAGCTCCCACCTGCGCGCTGAGAGCTGGCGCTTGTCAGTGGCGTTAGGATCTTCAGCCGCACAAAGCACATCCATCGTTCGTTTTGCCACAGTTGTCACAGACATGAAGTTCTGTGAATCGTAGTAGTGTACTAACGGACTAGTGCACTAACAGATGGGACAGAATAGCAAGATAGAGACGTTTGCAGGTTCAGGGGTCAAACTACGCGTTTGAATCCTGGTGCACCTCCCTCTGTCCGTGTGACGCCGTGCAAGTTAACGTCTGTACACCCCAGTTTCCTCTTCTGTAAAATAAACATATAAAGATAATAATATTAATAGCCACCTTAATAGCGTTGCTGTCAGTATTGAATGAAATCATGCAGATGGAATACTTGGAAGAGTGCCTGGGATTGCATTCCGTCAATGTTAGATACTCTCTTTGTGCAACTCAGCCACAAAGGGCCTGGATAGAAGTCATCCCTTGTCCACACAGCTGAAAACCCATTCCGAGTGTTTCTTTAATGTAAAGTTCCCCGCTTTGTATATGTACTCGGTGGATAATCTGGCTAAAATCAAACCAGTCCACAAAATGATCTAATAGGCAGAGGACTGTGTGCTGATAAGGTAACCAAAATCAACACCACTTAATTAGCATAGGTAATCGTTAAACAAATAAACAAAGACTTTTCTTTATAGACTTTAAAATAACAAGGATTTCTACTTTTTTTAATTTAAAAGAAGTTCAATCCTAAATTGTCTGAATGCGTTTATTATTCATTGACAAGTAATTAAACTTGTTGCCGGTATTTTTCCCCTGACTCTGAAATATATTTTCACTTGTTCATCAAATATTTATAAACAAATCACATTGAGATATAAGTTTAATAAATCAATGTGTTGAAAAACCAAATGTGCATAACAAGAAATACGAAATTTAGTGTAAAAAAACCTATGCTTTTAACAATATGTGCAATGCAATTTTTTAGATACTATGTTCAGTTGATGCTCAACTTGTCCTTGTTTGAAAAACTCAGTTTGATCAACATTTGCTTAACTTTGATGTTTTCAAACATTTTTGAATGTCTGCATCAAAGATTTTTCATTCACCACTTACTGTTAACTTTCTGACCCATATAAGTTATTAATCAACAAATATGATTCCATCATAGTACCTGTGTCCACAAGGAAAGGACAAGGTCCACATTTTCCTTATATGTGAAGTACTAATTTGTTTGTGTTGAAGTATTTATATTCATTCAAAATGCTCTGTTCATTTTTTTCATCCATTTGGCTAATATAGTTTTCACTTGGATATGGCTTAAGAAAATAAAATTCACAAAGATATTAATAAAAAGAGCCTTTAAGGAAAAAGTCTATCTTTTTTTACAGAACCCACTAGATTTATATTTTTAACTTAATTCAAAATAATTAATACAGGATATAAAAGCTATGCCATACATAGCTATAGTAAATAAGACAGTTAACCTGAACTAGTTAATTTCTCACAAGCCCTAAGGCACAATGTCTTTCCACTATTATGTTAAGCACCAGAATATTATGCACTTTATTAATATTTTCAGGTAGCTTCAGTATAATAATATGTTAATAATAACATTATATAAACCTGAATTAATAGCATGATGTTTTCTGATGTATAGTTTGCAATAAATAACTGTTGAATGAATGAATGAAATCAAGAATAAACAAATAGCATTTAAAGCTGAAAAATAATTTTTGAAACATTCCTATAAAAGCTCATGGATACTCACTTAAGAAAATGAAAACACTCCAACACACAAAATTTCAGTAGCTTATGTAACATTTTCTCTATATTTCATTTTTCTAATATATATTTGATCACAGAAGTATTTGCCTAGCAAACTTTTTTGAGTTTACTACTCTCTTCATTTCCAAACTTTGCCTTCATTCATTCATTCAATAAGTAAGTATACCCATAACATTTTGGGTCAGATTTGGTGAGTTCCAAGGTAAAGCAGACTAAGTCCCTGCCTGGGGATCCTGTAGACTAGAGAGAGCTAGAAGGCTGAGTAAACACATAATGACTGTACACTGTGAGAATTTCTCTATAGGAATACAAAGTAAGAAGCTCTCAAGAGAGAAAAATTCTTCCTGGAGGTTCTAAAGAGTTTTCACAGAGAAAGTGAATTCAAGTTGATTAATGAATTTAGGAGATAAGGAAGGATTTTAAGCAGAGGAAATGGTCTATGAATATGGAGGCTAACACTGTTCTATCTGAGGGGCAAGGAGGGGAGTGAGAAGCTCCATTTCCAGATCAAGAAGCAAACGAAAAGTGACTCTTCTTCAAAATTTCCCTGCCTTCACAAGAACAGGCAAATTGTTAATGTCTTTTGACTGGCAGTTAGAGAAAAACGATCTTGTGCTCATAGGCAGTGCTGGTTGAAAACATACAGCACGTGTTTAACATCTTGAGAAGTATGTTACAAAAGCAAATCCCTCTGGGTGTCAATTGATAAAGATTATACTTGCATTAAGCATTGAATGCCTATGTTGGCAGAGGATAGGAGAAAGAGCCCAGATTCAAGTGCACTTACCAATCAATACCAGGGCCAATTTGTGGGAGAAGAACAGCAAGAAGCTTATAGAAGGTAAATATCAGAATCTTGAAGAAAGACAAACATGACGAACTACACTGGCCATCTTTACTCAAATATAGCAGTATGTATTCTTTTGGGCTGTTAAGCAGACATACATGAATACAGCAAGAGAAGCATGATTCATCATAATTCGAACTCAGAAGTTGTAATTCAAGCAAGTACCTATAGTATGATTTTTTCCCCATGTTAGTTTACAACTGCAAAGGTGACTTGGAGAGAAAGCACTTCCACTGCCTAAAAAGGCTTGTGTTCTGTGCAGTAATCCTATGTGTCTTCTGAAAGCGAGAGGAAAGGAATTTCAGGCATGATGTACTTTCTCTGTAAAAAAACAAAACAAAACAATCATCCCCAAAGGAAGTAGGACTTCGTGAATTGTTCCTGAGCTCAGCAATATTCTTGCATCTCCAGCTAAATGAAGAGATGGACTTAGCTTAATTTCCTAGGGTGACTAGAAGTGAATGCCTTTAAGACTGTTGCAAGGCTTGCATCCTACTGGGTAAAACATACGGATTTTTGCAAGCTACTAGGAGGAACGGGAGAACATACCAAAGACTGGGAGACTGACCTTTGGCCAGTGACCGAGAGATGAAAGCATTGGGGAAGAACTGGTCTTTTAGAGACTTATATGGGCTAGAGTTGAAACGCTTCTCCATAAGGTGTTTGACCAAGAATGGTTAAGACACAAGTTTTCACCCCTCCTAGCAGAAGCAGATTCCTTTCCTATGTACAAGGCCTTTCTTCACACCCATGTGTACCAAGGCCAGGCACGGACGTTTCAGTGAAGAGTAATATTAGGAAGGATGGAATACCCACTGCAATTAGAGGTCTGGTGATCTTCAGCTGAGCACTGCCAAGGGCGGTAGGAAATGACAAGTGAAACCGTTTGCAAAAACAATTCATAGGAAGAGGCTTTGGGTTACCGGGTTAGACCTGTCTCTCCTCCACGGAGAGTAGGGCTTACTTACTGTCTATAGCAGAGAAAGAATAGGTGCAGAGACCTTTCCTTAGGTGGATGATCAAATGGAAGTCAAGTTCATGGGGAGCCCTGTTAAAGGGACAGCCAAGGAAGATAAGAGGAGTCACTTGAAAAATGCACTCGTCTTAGGGTACTCGGTACAAGCAACCACTGTGTGAAATCTGTATCCTGTGAGCTGCTCTCTTTAGGCCATGGGTAGTCGGATGCATGCTAGATATCAGAAATTTCACACATTGTATTGATTTGCCACATGAAACTCTTCGGTCACACTGGAAACAGGCTACGATTCGTCTGACAGCCTGCACTACAACGGTTTCCTCAGCTTAGTTTATAGCTGCCTTCAGGTAAGAGGTGCAAGCCTGAGTTGGCTAGAAAGCGTTTCCACTATTAAAAGGCCTGTATTCCGACCAGTAAATATTTTTGTCCTCTCAAACAGAGATGAAAGGAATTTCACTCATGGTTTACTGTCTCTGTCAAAGAGTCACCACCAGAGGAAGCAGGGTGTGAGAATGGTTGCAGAGCTTTGAAATACACTTCTTCTTCAGCCGAATGACGAGAAGGGCTCAGCTTAGTTTCCTAGTGTGACTAGAGGCGAATGCATTTAAGTTTTTATGAAAGGGTGGTGTCCTACTGGTAAAACATACGTGAGTATACCTAGCCACAAAGAGGATGGTTGAGAAGACATTGACCTCTATGGAGACGCACTTTCGCACTTGGATAACAAGAGAAGAGCTGTAGGCATAAGACTTATGTATCTGCTGCTTCTATGGCCTAAACTGAACACCCTCCTCCCTGTGGTATTTAACTGAGAATGAGAGGGAAAAGCGTACAACCAGCCAAAGAGAAGTACCTTCCTTTCTGAAGCAGAAAGCCTTTCTGCAATGCTATGTGAAGGGCCTTGTGTTCCAGGTGGGTGAGAAAAAGGTAATGTTACAGAAGGAAAAATTCTCAGTGTGCGTGGAGGCCGGGAAGTGCCCAGTGGAGTTTTACCGATGGTAGCTTTCATTGCGAACATTGACAGTTTAGTGGAAGCCTTGAAAGGCTGAATCCTTAGTGTTACCTGGTTAGACCTGTCTCTCTTACACGGAGAGAAAAGCTTGCTTACTGGGTATTGCAGGGAAAGACTAGGTGCAGATACCTCTCCTTAGGTGGATGATCAAATGAAAGTCAAGTGCATGGGGAGCCCTGTTAAAGGGACAACCTGGCAAATTAAGAAGAGGCACTTTAAAAATGCACTCATCTCAGCATACATGATAGAATCGTCTAGAGTGAAGGCTGTGTGAAATGTGTGTCCTATGAGCTGCTCTCCAAAGGCCATGGGTGAGTCTGATGCATGCTAGATCTCAGAAACTTCACACATTGTACTGATTCACCTTTTGAAACTCTTCACTCACTTTGGAATAAGGCTACAATTCCTCTGGCAGGCCTACACAGCAACGGTTTCCTCAAGTTAGTTTATATCTGCCTTCAGGTAAGAGGGGCAAGTGTGAGTTGGCTAGAAAGCGTTTCCACTGCCTTAAAAGATCTGTATTCTGGCCAGAAAACATTTTTGTCTTTTCAAGTTGAGAAGAAGGGAAATAGGGTCATCGTGTACTGTCTCTGTCAAAGAGTCATAAACAGAGGGAGCAGTGTGTGAGAATGGTTGTAGAGTTCTGCGATACTCTTCATTTCAGCTGAATGACAAAAAGTGCTCAGCTTAGTTTCCTAGGGTAACTACAGGCAATGCATTTTACTTTGTTTGAAAGGCTGGGGTCTTATTGGTAAAATATATGTGAGTTTTCAAGCCAAAAGAAGGATGGTTGAGAAGACACCGACCTCTGTGGAGATGGACTGTCGTGCTTGGATCATGCGAGGAGAGCTGTAGGCATAGGGCTTTGGTCGCTGCTGCTTCTAGGGCCTAACCTGAACACCCTCCTCCCAGTGGTATTTAACTGAGAATGGTAGGGAAAAACCTTCAACCTGCCACAAAGAAGTACCTTCCTTTCTGAAGCAGAAACCCTTTCGTCAATGCCATTTGAAGGGCCTTCTCTTTCAGATGGCTGAGAAAAAGATAATATTACAAAAGGAGAAATACACACTGTTCACGGAATCCTGGCGTTGCTCAGAGGATTTTTGCCGAGGGCAGCTTTCATTGCGAACGTTGACTGGTGGAAGCATGTGAAAGGCCAAGCCTTTAGTGTTACCTGGTTAGACCTGTCTCTCTTACACGGAGAGTAGTGCTTGCTAACTGGGTACTGCAGGGAAAGTCTATGTGCAGAACCATCTCCTTAGGTGGATGATCAAATGGAAGTCAAGAGCATGGGGAGCTCTGTTAAAGGGACAAACAGGCAAATAAGAACAGGCCCTTGAGAAAACCACTCGTCTCAACATACACGGTAGAATCCTCTAGAATGAAAGCTGTGTGAAAGAGGTATCATACGGGCTGTACTCCGGAGGCCAAGGGTGAGTCTGATGCATGCGAGATCTCAGAAATTTCACACATTGTATCGATTCGGCTTTTGAAACTCTTAGGTCACTTTGGAATAGGGCTACAATTCCTCTGGTTACCCTACACTACAATGGTTTCCTCACGTTAGTTTAGAGCTGCATTCAGGTAAGAGAGGCAAAGGTGAGTTGGCCAGAAAGCGTTTCCACAGCCTTAAACAATCCGTATTCCGACCGGAATATAGTTTTGTCTTTCAAATTGAGAGGAAAGGAAATTCGGGCAAGGTGTACTGTCTCTGTCAAACAGTCATTCACAGAGGAAGCAGGGTGTGAGAATGGTTGCAGACGTCTGCAATACTCTTCGTCGTCAGCTAAATGACGAGAAGCACTCAGCTTAGTTTCATAGGGTGACTAGAGGCGAATGCCTTTAAGTTTCTATGAATGGCTGGTGTCCTACTGCTAAAACATATGTGAGTTTTCCAATCCACAAGGAGAATGGTTTCGAAGACATCGACTTCTGTGGAGATGGACTTTCCCACTTGGATCATGTGAGGAGAGCTTTAGTCATAGGGCTTTGGTTGCTGCTGCTTCTATGGCCTAAACTGAACACCCACCTCCCAGTGGTATTTAACTGAGAATGATAGGAAAAAGCGTTCAAACTGCCAAATGAGAATAGGTTTCCTATCTGAAGCAGAAAGACTTTCTTCAATACCATTGGAAGGGCCTTCTGTTCCTGATGGGTGAGAAAAAGATATTATTACAGAAGGAGAAATTCACACTGTACGTGGAGCCCTGGGGTTGCTCAGAGTAGTGTTCCCGAAGGCAACTTTGATTGCAAACGTGGACCACTTCGTGAAGAGTATGGAAGGAAGAGACTTTAGTGTTACCTGCTTATACCTGTCTGTCCTACACGGAGAGTACAACTTGCTTACACTCTACTGCAGGGAAAGTCTAGGAGCAGCGCTCTATCCTTTGGTGGATGATCAAATGGAATCAAGTGCATGGGGAGCCTTGTTAAAAAGACAGCCAAAGCAAGATAAGAAGAGCCACTTGAAAAATTCACTCATCTCAGCGTACCCAGTAGAAGCCTCTACTGTGTGAAATCTGTATCCTGCCAGCTGCTCTCCTTAGGCCATTGTGTGAGTCTGTGCATGCTAGATTTTATAAATTTCAAATATTGTATTGATTCGGCATGTTAAACTCTTCGGTCACACCGGAATCAGGCTCCTAGTCATCTGGCAGCCTGCACTACAGCAGTTTCCTCACATTAGTTTATAGCTGCCTTCAGAAAAGAGGTGCAAGCCTGAGTTGGCTAGAAAGCGTTTCCACTATCTAAAAAGTCCCGTATTACGAGCAGTAAACACTTTTGTCAAATTGAGACAAAAGGAATTTCACTCACGGTGTACTCTCTCTCTCATAGAGTCCCCACCAGAGGAAGTAGGGTGTGTAAAATGTTCCAAGCTCTGAAATACTCTTCACCTTCAGCCCAAAGATGAGCAAGTCTCAGCTTAGTTTACTATGGTTTGCATGAAAGGCTGGTGTCCTACTGGTAAAAGATTTGTGAGTTTTCCTAGCCACAAGGAGGATTGCTGAGAAGACACCGACCCCTGTGGAGGTGGACTTTTGCGCTTGGATCATGCGAAGAAAGCTGTAGGCAAACGGCTTCTGTGACTGCTGCTTCTATGGATAAGCTGAACAGCATCCTCTCTGTGGAATTTCACTGAGAATGATAGGAAAAAGCGTTCAACCTGCCGAAGAGAAGCAGCTTCCTATCTAAAGCAGAAAGCTTTTCGCAATGCCATGTGAAGGGCCTTGAGTTCCTGGCAGGTGTGAAAAAGATAATATTACAGAAGGAGATACTCGCAGTGTTTGTGGAGCCCTGGCGTTGCTCAGAGGAGTTTTGCCAGGGCAATTTTCATTGCAAACGTTGACCATTTGATGGAAGCATTTGAAAAGCCGAGTCTTTAGTGTTACCTGGTTATACCTGTCTCTCTTACACGGAGAGAAGGCCTTGCTAACTGGGTACTGCAGGGAAAGTCCACGGGCAGAGAGCCCTCTCATTAGGTGGATGGTCAAATGGAAGTCAAGTGCATGGGGAGCCCTTTTAAAGGGACAACCTGTCTAATTAAGAACAGGCACTTGAAAAATACACTCATCTCAGCGTACACGGTAGAATCGTCTACAGTGAAGGCTGTGAGAAATGTGTATCTAACGAGCTGCACTCCGTAGGCGATGGGTGAGTCTGATGCACGCTAGATATCAGAATCTTCACACATTGTATTGATTCTGCTTTTGAAACCGTTCGGTCACTTTGGAATAAGGCTACTATTCCTCTGGCAGACCTACACAACGACGGTTTCCACACGTTAGTTTATAGCTGCCTTCAGGCAAGAAGGGAGAGGGTGAGTTGGCTAGAAAGCGTTTCCACTGCCTTAAAAGATCCGTGTTCTGACCATAAAATATTTTTGTCTTTTCAAATTGAGAAGAAGGGAAATTCGGGCACGTTGTACAGTCCCTGTCAAACAGTAATCCACAGAGGAAGCAGGGTGTGAGAATGGTTGCAGAGGTCTGCAATACTCTTCGTCGTCCGCGGAAATACGAGAAGCACTAAGCTTAGTTTCCTAGGGTGACTAGAGGTGAATACCTTTAAGATTGTATGAAAGACTGGTGTCCTACTGGTGAAACATATGTGAGTTTCGTAGCCACAGTGAGGATGGTTGAGAAGACATCGACCTCCATGGACACACTTTCGCGCCTTGATAACGAAAGGAGAGCTTTAGGCATAGGACTTTGCCGCTGTTTTTCTATGGCATAAACCGAACCACCTTCTCCCTGTGGTAGTTAACAGAGAATGATAGGAAAAAGCGTTCAACCTGCCGAAGAGAAGTAGCTTAGACCTGTCTCTCTTATACTGAGAATAGGGCTTGCTAACTGGATACTGCAGGGAAAGTCTAGGTGCAGAGCCCTCTCCTTAGGTGGATAATCAAATGGACATCAAGTGCATGGGGAGCTCTGTTAAAGGGGCAACCAGACAAATAAGTAGAGGCCCTTTAAAAAAGCACTCATCTCAGTGTACACGGTAGAATCCTTTAGAGTGAAGGCTGTGTGAAATGAGTATCCTACAAAATGCACTCCAGAGGTCAAGGTTGAGTCTGATGCATCCGAGATCTCAGAAATTTCACACATTGGATCTATTCGGCTTTTGAAACTCTTCGGTCACTTTGGAATAAGGTGACAATTCCTCTGGGAAACCTTACATTACATTACAACCCTACACTACAACGGTTTCCTCACATTTGTTTATAGCTGCCTTCAGGTAGGAGAGGCAAGGGTGAGTTGGCTAGAAAGCATTTACACTGTCTTATAAGATCCGTATTCCGACTGGAAAATATTTTTGTCTTTTCAAATTGAGAGGCAAGGAAATTCGGGCACGCTGTACTGTCTGTGTCAAACAGTCATCCACAGAAGAAGCAGGGTGTGAGAATGGTGGCAGAGATCTGCAATACTCTTCATCATTAGCCGAATGACAAGATGCGTTCAGCTTAGAGACCTAGGGTGACTAGAGGTGAATGCATTGAAGTTTTTATGAAAGGCTGGTGTCCTACTGCTAAAACATGCGTGAGTTTACCTAGCCACAAGGAGGATGGTTGAGAAGACATCGACCTCCATGGAGACAGACTTTGGCGCTTGGATCATGCAAAGAGAGCTTTGGGCATATGGCTTTTGTCGCCGCTCATTCTATGGCCTCTGCTGAACACCCTCTTCCCTGTGGAATTTAACTTAGAATGATAGGAAAAACCGTTCAACCTGCCAAAGAGAAGTAGCTTCCTTCCTGAAGCAGAAAGCCTTTTTGCAATGCCTTGTGAAGGGCCTTGTATTCCTGGCGGGTGAGAAAAATGTAATGTTACAGAAGCAGAAATTCACACTCTTTGTGGAGCGCTGGCGTTGCTCAGAGGAGTTTTGCCGAGGGCATCTTCATTGTGAAGGTTGACTGTTTGGTGGAAGCATTTGAAAGGCCGAGTGTTTAGTGTTACCTGGTTAAACCTGTTTCTCTTACACGGAAAGTAGGGCTTGCTTACTGGGTACAGTAGGGAAAGTCTAGGTGCAGAGCCGTCTCCTTAGTTGGATGATCAAATGGATGTCAAGTGCATAGGTAGCCCTGTTAAAGGGACAACCAGGCAAATAAAGAAGAGGCACTTGAAAAATGCACTCATCTCAGCGTTCATGGTAGAACCGTCTACAGTGAAGGCTGTGTGAAATGTGGATCCTATGAGCTAGTCTCCAAAGGCCATGGGTGAGTCTGATGCATGCTTGATCTCAGGAACTTCACACATTGTATTGATTCAGCTTTTGAAATTCTGCGGTCAATTTTTTTCTTCTTTTTAACATTTCTTTTTAACATCTATTTTACATATGGTAGTGTATATATGTCTATATATACACTACTGCTCTCTCACTTTTTCCCAGCTTACCCTTCCCCCTCCGTGTCCTCAAGTCCATTCTATAGTAGGTCTGCGTCTTTATTCCCGTCTTGTACCTAGGTTCTTCATGACCTTTTTTTTTTAACATCTTTATTGGAGTATAATTGCTTTACAATGGTGTGTTATTTTCTGCTTTATAACAAGGTGAATCAGTTATACATATACATATATCCCCATATCTCTTCAATCTTGCATCTCCCTCCCTCCCACCCTCCCTATCCCACCCCTCTAGGTGGTCACAAAGCACAGAGCTGATCTCCCTGTGCTATGCGGCTGTTTCCCACCAGCTATCTATTTTACATTTGGTAGTGTATATATGTCCATGCCACTCTCTCACTTTGTCCCAGCTTACCCTTCCCCCTCCCCCTATCCTCAAGTCCATTCTCTGGTAGGTCTGTGTCTTTATTCCCATCTTGCCCCTTGTTTCTTCATGACCATTTTTTTTCCTTAGATTCCATATATATGTGTCAGCATACAGTATTTGTTTTTCTCTTTCTGACTTACTTCACTCTGTATGACAGACTCTAGGTCCATCCACCTCACTACAAATAACTCAATTTTGTTTCTTTTTATGGCTGAGTAATATTTCATTGTGTATATGTGCCACATCTTCTTTATCCATTCATCTGTCGATGGACAGTTAGGTTGCTTCCATGTCCTGGCTATTGTAAATAGAGTTGCAAGGAACATTGTGGTACATGACTCTTTTTGAATTATGGTTTTCTCAGGGTATATGCCCAGTAGTGGGATTGCTGGGTCGTATGGTAGTTCTATTTTTAGATTTTTAAGGAACCACCATACTGTTCTCCATAGTGGCTGTATCAATTTAAATTCCCACCAACAGTGCAAGTGGGTTCCCTTTTCTCCACACCTTCTCCAGCATTTATTGTTTGTAGATTTTTTGATGATGGCCATTCTGACTCTGCGGTCACTTTGGAATAAAGTTACAATTCTTCTGGCAGGCCTACACTACAACGTTTTCCGCATGTTAGTTTATCTCTACCTTTAGGTAAGAAGGGCAAGCCTGAGTTGACAAAAAAGTGTTTCCCCTCATTAAAAAGATCTGTACTCCGACCAGAAACATTTTTGTCTTGTCAAATGGAGGTAAAAGGAAATTTGCTCACAGTGTACTGTCTCTGACCAAGAGTCAACACCAGAGGTTGCAGGGTGTGAGAATGGTTGCAGAGCTAGCTCTGCAATACTCTTCCTCTTCAGCCGAATGCTTAGAAGTGCTCAGCTGAAGTTTCCTAGGGTGACTAGAGGTGAATGCCTTTTATTTTGTATGAACGGCTGGTGTCCTACTGCTAAAATATATGTGGGTTTTCCTAACCCCAAGGAGGATGGTTTTGAAGATATCAACTTCTGTGGAAGTGGACTTTCGCACTTGGATCAGGCGAGGAGAGCTTTAGGCATAGGGCTTTTGTCGCTGCTGCTTCTAGAGCCTAAACTGAACATCCTCCTCCCTGTGGTATCTAACTGAGAATGGTAGGAAAAAGCGTTCAAACTGCCAAAAGAGAAGTAGCTTCCTTTCTGAAGCAGAAAGCCTTTGTTCAATGCCATTGGAAGGGCCTTCTGTTCCTGATGGCTGGGAAAAACATATTATTACAGAAGGAGAAATTAGCACTGTTCGTGGAGCCCTGTAGTGCTCAGAGTAGTTTGGCCGAGCGCAGCTTTGATTGCGAACGTTGATTGCTTAGTGGATGAGTATGGAAGGTAGAGACTTTAGTGTTACCTGCTTATACCTCTCTCTCCTACACGGAGAGTACAGCTTGCTTACACTCTACTGCAGGGAAAGTCTAGGAGCAGCGGTCTATCCTTTGGTGGATAATTAAATGAAAGTCAATTGCATGGGGAGTCCTGTTAAAAGGACAGCCAAAGCAAGATTACAAGAGCCACTTGAAAAATGCACTCCTCTCAGCGTACAAGGTAGAAGCATCTACCGTGTGAAATCGGTATCCTGTGAGCTGCTCCCCTTAGGCCATGGGTGAGTCGGATGCATGCTAGATTTTAGAAATTTCACCCATTGTATTGATTTGGCATGTGAAACTCTTCAGTCACACTGGAATCAGGCTACTATTCCTCTGAGAGGCCAGCACTACAACGGTTTCCTCACGTTAATTTATAGCTGCCTTCAGGTAAGATGTGCAAGCCTGAGTTTGCAAGAAAGCATTTCCACTACTTCAAAACGCCCGTATTCCGACCAGTAAATATTTTTGTCTTGTCAAATTGAGACAAACAGAGTTTCACTCACGGTGTACTCTCTCTGTCATAGTGTCCCCACCAGAGGAAGCAGGGTGTGTGAAAGTTTGCAGAGCTCTGAAATACTCTTTGTCTTCAGCTGAATGATGAGCAGGGCTCAGCCTAGTTTCCTAGGGTGAATAGAGGCAAATGCCCTTAAGTTTGCATGAAAGGCTGGTGTAGTACTGGTAAAACATGTATGAGTTTTCCTAGCCACAAGGAGGATGGCTGAGAAAACACCAATCTCTGAGGAGATGTACTTGC